>NW_019268576.1:199140-236415 GCF_002738365.1 Cucurbita moschata
TTTTTTTTTTTTTTTTTTTTTTTTTGTCTTCTGTGTTTTGAGCAACCTTCCTGATAACGAAAGCTTAATGTGATTAATATTTTGATTTTGCTGTTTCAGTTTTCCTCTGATAATGTTTTCTTGAAAATTTATCTGGATCCTTCAAATTCTTGCAGATTGAATCAAATTGAACAATGTGATCTAGCGGCACAAAAAGATGGTGGTCCAGGAGGTGTTACGTCGATGATGAAGTCGGTACTCTCGCTAGACGATGGCCTTTGGCCTCATCCTGCAGACATGTCTACTCCTCCATTGATAACAGAAGTAAGGGAAGATCCTTTCACATTGGTCAAACAACCTTCTCCTCCTCCTGTTCTTGCTAAGGTTCAGCAGGAATATGCGACGATTCCCCCATCTAAAGTTGCGGATCCAAGGCCTGGAGTGGCAAAACAATCACAGGATGGACCTGAGTTCCAACATTTACACATTGTAGGCCTTCTCTCTTTGATTTTCGTTTATAACTTCCGAAAGCAATTAATTGATTTTCGTATATCTTCCGAAAGCAATTAATTGATTTTCGTATATCTTCCAATATGATATTGTTTACTTTTACTGTTTGGCGCAGCCAGTAAAAATGCTGGATGATTTCTTGAGATTGGCCCGAGAAAATACAAATAAGAATCTGGAGACTTGTGGTGTTTTAGCTGGCTCACTGGTAAGAACAAATTAATGGTTTATTGTAAATTTGTAAAGATTCTCTAGTTTTGTTCTCATACTTCATCATATATTTGCAGAAAAACAGGGTTTTTTACATATCTACGCTCATAGTCCCGAAGCAAGAATCAACATCAGATTCCGTAAGAATATAATTACTTTTCATCTGTTCAAGTTAAAATTAGAAATTCCTTCCACGCCGTTGGTTTTCACTGCTCTTGAATGTTTGGTTTTCATTTTGACTGCTACTTGAAGTATGTTTGAGTTTTAATTGTTTTACATTCTACGTACATTCCTATGCTATTGGTTCATATATGGTTATAACTGACTCGAGGGTTACTTGATTGAGCTTTAGTTAGCTACCACTGTTGTATTCAATCAATACTCATTCTATCTTTTCTTTTTTTAAATAAATATTCAGTGCCAAACGTTGAATGAGGAGGAAATATTTGAAGTTCAAGACAGATTATCACTTTTCCCTCTTGGTTGGATCCATGTAAGCTTTCTGGCTCTTTATGCAAATAGAATTTGGGACACCAAATTATAAAAATTATGTTGATTTCTCGACTTCTCTGCATAAATAGTTTAGTTTTGTCTTTAATATTCATTGCACTTTCTGACACTGATAGAACAGAAGATGAATTGCTGTAATATTATTGCTCGTGCAAGAATATCCCAATCTAGATAGACATTTGAGAGGCCTGACATTCTAACCTTACACCGAAAATGACCCTTTTCAAGATCAACCACATAAGCAATGAAACTACGTATAACCTTGATATGCTCAATACACTTATTATTATCCTGAACAAGCATTCTTTATTAGTCAATAAGCTCTGTTTATTTCACTTCAGTTGACTTGCTATGTAGTGATGTCTTGAGATGGATGCTCTTAATAAAACTGAAAAGCATTCTTTATTATATTTGTTCTTGAGAATATCGGAATTTTCGGCTTTTAACGATTCTGTTTAGCTCGCGTTATTTACTGGAATACGAGAAACTTCTGTTTTACATGTCTCTGATTCTTGTTTGATTTTCAGACACACCCATCACAAACGTGTTTCATGTCATCTGTGGATTTGCACACACATTACTCGTACCAGGTAATATAACAATTCTACTCTCTTTTGTTTTTTTGTTTTTTTGTTTTTTTATCCCTAGTGTCCTATCACAGAATATGTTTGGCTTTTTCAGATTATGCTACCAGAAGCTATTGCAATCGTCATGGCTCCTACGGATGAATCAAGGTGTTTTCCCCCTCCCCTCCATTCCTTCAACCACTCTTAAGTAGCATCATTTGTTTAACATATCCCAATGCTGTTGCAGTCCATATGGAATATTTCATCTGTCCGATCCAGGTGGTGTGTCGGTCATCCGCAACTGCCAACAGCGCGGGTTTCATCCCCATGAGGAGCCTGAAGATGGGAGTCCACTCTATGAGCACTGCTCTCATGTTTTGATGAATCCCAACTCGAAGTTTGACGTTATCGATCTAAGGTAAGATCTTGATTGCTGACACTCTTTATAAGGGAACTTGTATAGCACCCCGAGAATGAGTACCTTAAACTTCGCCCCGACGACAGCTCTGTAAATTTTGTAATTTGCAAATCCAGTTGAGTTACTGCCATTGTTGGGAGAGTTCAGGCTGTGGCCATGATTGGCTTCCCTTTGTTGAAAGAACAGCGTTGGCTATATAGTGTAGATGATAACTTCATTTCATTTCAATTCTTCCCCCTTCTTTCCTTTACATTCTGCTGTGGACGTTATTTGTGATATTATATTATTTTAATGTTAATACGTCTCTACTCTCCCGAGTCTCCCGATATTATATTATTTCTTTCAACATTAATGAAAGAGATTTTGAAAAAATATATTTTATATATATATTTACATGTTGGCTTTTAAGTGTAGTTTTCATCATTAATTTAATGAATTTGATTAATTGGCAAATCAACCAATGGAACACGTGGCACCACAGATTTTGGACAGCTGTAGGGACCGTAGACATCCACGAGGTTTCATAATTTTATACGTAATTATTCATAATGGTTAAAGCTTATGGTCTATATAATTTCAAACCCATTTGCCTAATTAGAATGGAAATAGGAGAAAATTAAACTACAGAATGAGGACCACATTCTAAATATTGCATTTTTTAATATATAAAATAACTGAACAAAAAAAGTATAAGAATTGTTAATATATATTATTGCAAGGATGAACAATAAAAAGTGAAATAATTTTTAGTTCTAATATGAAGTTTGTGGATTGAAAATAATCTTCGACCTTATAAGTAGTATGCCTATTCAACGACCATATATACTAGATTATGTATATTAATAGTTTATGGATATTTCTTATTTCTTTTTTGAAAAATCTTTAAATTTTTTTTGATATGTAAATACATATTTTATACATTTTAAATAAATTAAAGTACTTATGGTAGTATTATATTCATATTAGGTTATATTTTGTTATGATGATTCATCTGTTTGAAGTCAAACTAATAAATATGTGAAATATTGATACGTCCACTAATATTTAATTCCTAAGCTTAAAATAAACGATTTTATAATTTGAAAAGAAAATTTAAAAATATAATTTGAAGTTGACGAAGAGGGATCTCCAATGTCAAATTGGAATTAAATCAAATTCCAAAGGGCAAAAAGGACATTTTACAAGCTCTTTTCAATTTTAGGCTCTCTTAGCTTCATTATAACTGCCTTATATAATATAGAATAGGCCCATAGTCGTAGGCTTATGTACTGTGGTACTGCTCCCTATGCCATTCACGAGCATTTCCACTATTTTAGAGAGAGAATTTAGAGAGAGAGAGAGAATTTAGAGAGAGAGAGAGTGATCTTCCATTAACAAAGCAGGTTGTGAAGGAAGATGTGCGAGTCTATATAAGGCGTTGAGAGACAATTCATCTGATCTCTTTCAGGCAAGTGTCTGTTCATGAGGATGGGGAGAACACCGTGCTGTGAGAAGGAAGGGCTGAGAAGAGGCCGCTGGACGGCGGTGGAAGACAATAAACTGAAGAAGTATATCGAAGCGAACGGAGAAGGTTCGTGGAGATTGTTGCCGAAGAATGCTGGTGAGATTGATTTCGATTTGATATTTGTTTTTGTTTTTGTTTTTTTTTTGTGCGATTAAGTACTGCGATTCTTCTGGTTCTGTCTGAGATTTTGAATTGATTTGGCTTCTTCTGGTTCTGTCTATGATTACGAATTGGTCCTGAATGTGTGTGTGAAAATTTAGGACTGTTGAGATGTGGAAAGAGTTGCAGGTTGCGATGGATTAATTACTTGAGAGCGGATTTGAAGAGAGGGAATATCACTCAACAAGAAGATGAAACTATTCTCAAATTGCACACGACTTTCGGCAATCGGTTCGTTTCTCTCTCCTTTTTTTTTTCTTCTTCTCACAATTAAGATTGATAGCGAGGAAGCATGGAAGCATTGCAGTTTTCAAACATATTTTTACACCTTGATTTCAAACATAGTTTTCCACTTTAATTTCTAACATAATTTTACTCCTCGATAATAAAGTTCAATCGGAGTATAGAATCTCAAATAAACGCAATTTGTATGAGTAAATCACCATTTGAAGCTTCACAACTGACCTCGTGTTTTGTTATTCTCTTCTTCTTCTTGATCATCACAATCATTTTATAGCACATTTGAAATTTTAATTAATTTATTTTTTTTGTATTCTCATCTTTTGTGATTTTATTTCTTTTCCTCTTGTAATTTTCATTTTAAGCTCCACAATTGACTCCTGCTGTGTTATTCTTGTCTACATCATTCTTTTCCTCATCCTCATAATGATTTTCTGTTTGGCACGTTCGAACTTTTATTTTTATTTTATTTTTTCTCCTTTTCTGATTTTCTCGCCTTTTTTTTTTCCTTTTAATTTCATTTGATGCTTCTCCAACGGACTTCGGCTTTGTGTTCTTGTCCACATCGTTCTCTTCTTGATCATCACAATCCTTTTTTCGTCTTTTCTTTTCTTTTTAATTTCATTTGATGCTTCTCCTAGTGACTTCGGCTCTGTGTTCTTGTCCACATCGTTCTCTTCTTGATCATCACAATCCTTTTTTTCATCTTTTTTTTTCCTTTTAATTTCATTTGATGCTTATCCAACTGACTTCGGCTTTGTGTTCTTGTCCGCATCGTTCTCTTGTTGATCATCACAATCCTTTTTTCGTTTTTTTTTTCCTTTTAATTTCATTTGAAGCTTCTCCAACTGACTTCGGCTTTGTGTTCTTGTCCACATCATTCTCTTGTTGATCATCACAATCCTTTTTTCGTCTTTTTTTTTTCCTTTTAATTTCATTTGATGCTTCTCCAACTGACTTCGGCTGTGTTCTTGTTCACATCGTTCTCTTCTTGATCATCACAATCCTTTTTTCGTCTTTTTTTTTTCCTTTTAATTTCATTTGATGCTTCTCCAACTGACTTCGCTTTTTATTCTCGTCCACATCGTTCTCTTCTTGATCATCACAATCCTTTTCTTTGAGCACATTTGAACTTTTTATTTATTACTTTTTTCTTTATCATTGTGATTTCATAATATTTTTATGTATACTAAATCCAGATTAATGACTAACACATAGTATTGAAGAATTCTAGTCAAAATTAACAACAGAAAAGAAAAGGAAATAGACAAAAAAGAAAAATGTTAAGAACACGGAATGTTAATTTTGTTATTAGTTTAAATGAAATTATTCTTTCTAAAAATAAGCTTTTGCTTGATAATTTTGTTTCTGTGTTGGAATACTATTTTGTTTGTAACTTGATTTATTTGAGGCTCTAGGCTTTCAAGTGTTTGAAATTTAGTTTTTATTCTTTTGATAAGTCTTAAAATTAGTGTCTAGCATTTTTTTATAATTAATTTTTATTTTAATAAAATTTTAAAATGAATATATTTTAGGTATCCACCACAACTTATTAGTTCTTTAAATGAAATTATTCTCTCTAAAAAAAAAGGAGTTTTTGCCTGTTAATTTTTGTTTTCTATTGGTCAGAATACTATTTTGCTTCGTAACTTGTTTTATTTTAATTTCTAGTCTTTCTTGAAATTTACTTCTTATTCATTTAGTAAATCTTCATATTAATATATATTATTAATTTTTTTTATTTTATAAATTTAGATTTTCTGTGCCTCTTTTCTGAACTTTTGAAATATATTTCAATATCTCTTTCGTTGAAAAGAGATTATTATTATTATTAATATTATTATTTTGCTGAATTTAATAAAAAAAATTAACTTGAAACTTATTTAGAATATATTAATTTTAAGGTTTTTAAAAATGACTAAAATGAGAAGATTGTCTCGGTATAATTGGAGATACATTACACTTCGATATTAATTGTCTGAAATATTAACAAAGATAATAAAATAATTATTTTATTTTAAAGAGGCACTACCACGCGTAACGCACTGTCCATGTAGTGCCATTTCAATTCCCCTTTTCTGTTGTCCTCACGGGACTGACGTTGGAAAGAACACATCGCTTTCATTCTCTTTCCACTGACGTGTCTTATCATTCTCCTTTAAATAAACAAAAGCGTCATTACAGGTTTTTAATTTTAATTTTCTCTTTTAGTAATTATTGGTTTTTTAGTATTATTTCAATTTTCCGAGTTTTTATATTTTAATTTAAAATTTTCTATTTTAGTAATTATTGTTTGTTTTAGTATTATTTCGATCTTCCACGTGCGGTCATTTAGTGCATAGTTCATTCATGGAAGCCAGCCCATTAAACCATAGTGGCCCCTTGATTTAGTTAGTTAGATGAGTAAATGATCTAGAAATCTTAGTATTAAATGTAAGTTACCACACTGCCATTTATTTTATTTTATTTTATTTTAATTCATTTTGGCCATACTGCATAGTATTAAATGCAAGTTACCATACCGCATGGTGGCCCCTTGATTTGGTTAGTTATTATTATTCACCGTTATAACATATTATCACATAGTGATGATGATTGGTGTTTCAGTTACATGGCGAAACCTAGAAGGTACCCTTCATAACTATTTATTTTTCTTCTAGTTTTTAGATTTTAAAAATTAAATTTATAACGTAACAACTTATTTCTCTTCTAATTTTTAGATTTTAAAAATTGTGTTTATGCATGTATCGTAGTCTGCTTGTAGTGGGAAGGAGTATTCATAGTTTTATCAACTTGGGAACAATTATTACACACTAACAATATTAACATCAAATTAACATTAGAGGTCATATTAGAGTGTTTTCAGAAATTATTGAAGGCTAATTATTAGTAAACTGGTGTGACTATCTATGCTAATTTCAGAAATTATTACATATTAGTAAACTGAATTGATAGACGTATGAGTAGGTATCTCGGCAGCTAATTTTTTTTCAAGACTATCGAAAATGATAACAATATTTGGAGAACCATCTTGAATCTGTCGTTTTCTATGTTTTGCCTTATTTCGAATCAAACATACTTTTTATCAAACTTTAATGCGTTTTTTTCCTTTGGTTTGTCATTTTATAAAAAAAATTTCATGGTACGTTTTTCTTGGCTTACACATTTTTTTGAAAGTAGGGGGGTTGTTAGTTCAATAATATCATTGTTTGCATTTTAAAAATATTCTCTCCCAAAGTTCTCTCATCTCATTACTGCCCAACTTATCTTTCCCTAGAATAAAATTCCCTCTAATGCTTTTCCCCTCTTTTAACTTTTAGAAAAATAAAAACCCTCCTATAGCTACCTTCTCTACTTGTATAATGAAGTCTATATGATTTGAAAAAAATATTAAATTTAGTTCATACAGTTTAAAAGGTTAGAATCTCTGTTTAATAAAGCATCATAAATTTGGTTTTGCAATATAATCTTTATTAGTAGTTTCTAGCAACCAAGTAAGAAAACTCTTTAAAAAATCAGAAAGATTAAATTCTAACTTTCTCCAAACCATAGTCAAATCTGTAATTTACCCATTATTTTAAAATTAAAAGACGTACCTTGCCCCTTATTTCCAATTATGTACTGTTCTTGTAGGTGGTCTCTTATTGCTGGAAATTTACCTGGGCGAACAGATAACGAAATAAAAAACTACTGGAATTCTCGTTTGAGTAAGAAAATTTACAGTACCACCGCCAAAAAAGATGCTCCTGAAAGCGCCGATCTTTCAAAGAGAAGCAACCGAGGCCGACCAAAAAAATCAGCCGTACTAAAAAAGAACAAGAAACAAACTACCCCACTTGAAAGTTCCCAATCTAATTCCATAGCAAAAGTAGCACTTCACGACGCGGGAAGCAATTCTCGATTGGAAGGTGCGGAGAAGGAACCAATTAAAAGCGATGAGGAGGAAAAGAAAGAAACCAGTAACACAGCTATGAAGGATCCGAAAGTAGAGGAAAAGGAAACTTGGGAACTGGGATCAAATGAATTGATCGATGAAACAATAAAAGGTATCGACGAGAGAGAAAATAGTGTTTGGAGTTCAAATATAGAGAGCGAGGAGTTGTACTACTCTTCTTCTGCGTGGGCTTCATCAATCAATTCCAATTTCAACAGTGAATGGCTCAATTGGAACTGGGAAGATGACGGGGGGGTCTTAGGCCAGAATTTCAAAGAACCATCATCTTGGTTTTATTGGGCGAATACCAATGGGAAAGGAGAAGAATGTCTTTGAAATGTTGCCCAATATTTTTATTCCTATAGGTAATCTCTCTAAAATTTACTGTAATAAGGCCAGTGACTAATGCTAGTAGATTATAATTCATCTAAAACTTGAAGCCGAAGAAAAAGAAAAAGCCCATTCTCAATAATTTGTCAGGCCTACGATATCTCCCCCTCCCTAACTAAAAAGACACCAAAAAAATACTATATTAAATGACGAAGAGGATTAGGCTAATGGTTCAGGATAGGGTCCTGTGCTCTACAATCCTATTGTGCGTGTGTTAAAGAGTTTTTTTTGCGAAATTCACATTCGAGCACAATAATGACAATATAATAATTTGAATTCCAAACAAGAAACATTTCAAGATACGATTAAATTTAGGGGCCGAAAGAATACCTGGAAAATATGGTTGGGTGGCTTCTTTTAAGGAATGGCGATATCACCAAGCACTTCTTCAACTAAAGAATCAAGAATTTGAGATTCGAGTTCGACTCCGATTGTGAAAGCGTCAACTTCAAAGTCCAACCATCGTCCATGCCAGCAACTCATGTCGTTGTCAACTAATTCATCCACCATGCAATCCCCCATTCCGCTCCACTCTGAAATCTCCTTCCAAATCTCTTTGCCTAACTGTTCCTTTCTTCCCAATACTCCCAATCCTTTTCCCCACATTTTATACCCTCCGCCTACGTACTGTCTACATCTCAAGTCCAAACATTCACAAACGCAATCAAATAATGCCTTCCGTCTAACCCTTTGCTCCGATCCTTTGTTTTGATTCTCTAATATATTGAATAGATAAGGGTTTATGACTTCACGGGAGCGTCCCAATACATAATCGTTGAACATCAACTCCACATCACAGAGTATGTCCTTTATGTATTCTAGTTCCCACACGGTACGTCCTGTACTACATTTCGAGATTGATGAACTGAACTTACTTGTTGGAGCTTCGTTGGTTAAGGAGGATGCAGAATCAAGCAACTCTGCATCAGCTTCAATAACATCTTGGCCTTGGATTGATGAACAAAACTTGTTTCCTGTTAAATTGAAAGACAGTTTAGTCATGTCATATGCAATGCGCAACTAGGAGTAATTTCTGCTTGGTACGACAAAATCATCTACCTTCTCTGCTGTTACTATCTGATGAGTCACAGCTTTCAGATGAAAACGAATGTTCAAGAATCGAGACGGGACTCGGATGTCGAACTTTGAGCAACTGCTCAGCATCAGCATCAATACTATTACTGCTACATTCTTCAATCCTATGAACTAACTGAAAAACACGTATGTTCTCAATCATGTAAGGGACATTTTAATAAGACCCATCGAAGCACTAAAATGGACAATGCAGGTAATAAAACATGTTGTGATGCAAAAAAAAAATGCAGAAAAGTGCATGAAAAATTCAAAAAGTTGAGGACAAAGTTCACATACCGGGAATTCTTGCTTTAATCCTTGTAACGAAGAATCAGTAGAAGAATAATCAAAACTATATAGACCAGATTGCTTGCTGCAAACCGAACTTTGCTGGATCGTCTCATTCAACTTTGTGGACAACGTATCGAGCGTATCAAGAGAGGGTGAAAGATGATCAGAAGTCGATAAACAAGAACTCTCAGATCCTCTAGTGATAGATTCGATGCTAGGGGAGGAGGACTCAACCTTATCAATTAGTTCTCTTAACTTCTGCTCTAAAAGTGCACTCAAGGCATTTTCTCCAATTATATTGCACTCTATTGAGGATGACTTCAAACTATCTGATCCATGCGGCCCTCTAAGTTTTGAGTCAATGTGACCATAGGTATCAGATCCAGGCACCTTCCTTGTAAGTGGGGCAGTAAATGTAAAAGAAACAATGTCTGTCCCCTTTTTTCTGCAATCTTGAGCCAAACTACTAGAAGAACTGTCGGCAATATTGTTTGAATTTGAATGAATTGACATCTGGATTTTGTCAGTTAACATATCATCCCTGGCTTGTTTCTTATCAAAGCGTTGATCCCGATCGATTGACCGTTTCTTCCTAGGAAGATTTTTTGCATTAGAATGCAAGTCTACCCTTTCCCTGTCGGATATGTCCAAGCCTGTCTTCCTGGCACCAGCTTTTGAACCGACGACAACTCTTCCTGCATTTCTTCGATGTCTAAAAGAAAAATTTTCATTAAGTGATTTCTTTCCCTCAGTGTTGGAAATTGGTTTCTTTGATGGTAATTTTACCCTGTCAACATGGCAGTTTTGTCTCTGGTTATTCTGCTTGAGAGGATGGTTATTAGAAGCATTGCAGACAGAGGATTGTACGTGCAGATTTTTCTGAGAGCTTGTCTGTGTCTTTAAGGGCTGACTTGACTTCCCCTCATTCTGTTGTTTCTGGCCAGTAAAATTTCTATGGCTATGGGTATTCACATTTTCTCTTCTTTGTACATTAACTTTTGCTTGTATTGCAAGTGATATGGATTTTCCTTTGTTCTTGGAGGAACTATATTCCGCATCAGGTAAAACCTTGAATGATGATGAATCTTGAGATCCATCCCAGCTTTTGTTCATAGACTGTCCCTTCAAAAGCCTGGAGGCATTTGATTCCAAAGGCTTTCTAGAAGTTTCAAGAAACCTGGCTGATTTATGAGAGGACTCTGCTTTCTCTTTTAATTCTTTGGCCTTCAAGCTAACTGAAGAGGACCTAACTAGAGGCATTTTTTGTGATATATCTATTTTTTCTTTTGGAGCTTGCAACTTCAAGGGTGCTGCTGAAGAAGATCCAATCGATGAAATTTTACTTTTGGTAGTAGCTGGAGGTACAGAATCTATTATTCTTGCAGCAGCTTCCATTATGTGAGCAGCATTCTTGGTCGGAATGAAAGCAGGACTCTTAATAGGGGACAGAAGCTTATGGTGAGTAATTGGAATTGATTTGGCTGATTTAGGAGGAAGAATTTCTGTTTGGAACTTTTCTATCGGCCTGCTAATAATCTTATGAGGCTTTGTTTCTGAAGGTTTCCTAGAAGAAGCAGCTGCACGGTCATCAACCGGATCGAGCAAATTACCAGAGAACATGATTGGGCAGTCATGACGGTAATTGAAACTTCCCCTATCGCTGGGAGCTTCTTGAAGAGATTGAGTATCAAATGATGGGGTAAAGTAGGTATCTGAAAAATGGGATGACGGTAAGGAATCCAATCCCATAAGCCTAGCAACTACCCCAGGGACCTTAACTCCGCATCCTTCATCCTCCGTCACAGATGAAGAACAACTATAATCACTGCTTCCTTTAATACTTCGCCCTGTTCCACATTCATCCAAACCTATCTGGAAATAATTACAAGAATCAATCATAAATCTAGATAGATGGAAAAGAAATCAATGTACAAATGTTGTTCCACTCACCAGATGAGCCTGTGTCAAGGGCGAGTTTCCAGCACTTCTATTCCCTTGTTTAGAACGCTCTGTGGAGAGAAGCAAAAATGTAGTTCAAAGACGACATAATACATACAACAGTGTGATAACACAAGCACGAGATGAAAAGGCTTCCCGCATAATTTACAGTTGAAAAAATGATATCGTACCTTGTACATCCGGTTTGCTGGAGAACAATCTCTTTCGAGATTTAGCAGTCCAATCAAACAAGTGGAAAAATCCACCACCATAACTTCCTCCATTTTGCGAACCGTCTTTCTCAACTCCCATTTTCCTCTATGAAAACAGAGGTCAATTCAGCACATTTGGGGAAAAGAAACTAGATAGGGCATAGTATACACGGTTCAGTCCACCGATCCATCTGCATTTACAAGCAGTTTATTTCTCAATGAATTAGCAGATGAAAATTTGCAATTTAGTCCATCAACTGTCAAAATTGAACTGAATCGAGAATTTCATTAGGCTAAGTTTTTCAAATAATCCACGAACAAATGGACGAAAACAAAGTCAAAGATGAGACAAATCGGGAGTTTAAGGTGCCTCGTTTTTCTTGATATATGGTTGTTATGATGTAATATAAAGCATCGATTGATGCAGACGTAATGATAAGTGTAACATCTCAACTTAACCACAATATGCACTAATTCTAAATCCGAAATTGACGGAACTGACATAGACTTCGTCTCACAACATTTTTCAAAGAAATTAAAGCGTTCATAAAACTAAAAAGAAAACTAAGGAACGCAGAAAACGAATAGAGAGCCACCGACAGAACTCAAGGTAAAGTAAACAACAAAACGAGAGACTTATCGAATAAGCCTTCTAATTCGGTTTCCTGTTTACAAAATTAACCTAAAATAGAGCGTAATCGAAGAAATCAAACCATGAGATCCTAGAATCCAAAAATTAATCAAGAAGATTTCGAGGCGAAAACCTAAAATAAAGAGGAAGATCATCTAAGCATTGCGCTCATCTTCTGGCTGCTATCTCCTTCTTTCTCCTAGAAATGCTTGTTGTCTATTGCATTCGTCGATGTACACGCAATGATAACATCTCATCTCAACCACAAACTCTCAGATTCTCAATCCAATTTGATGGAACTGACATCGATCGATCATTTTAAACTTCCTATACCTACAACTTGCAAAGAAACTAAACAGTGCAAACAGTTTAAATACAAAAGAAGGAACGCAGACAACAAACAGGAAGTTAACATCGATTCAACAAAGTCAAGGTAAACAACGAACAAGTGAATCAATCGACTAAACCTTCTAGTTTCTTAATTTTATTCACAAACTTGCACCAAAATAGAGCAGAATTACATATATCAAACAATGAGAATCTACAGTCCAAACAGTTTAAATACAAAAGAAGGAACGCAGACAACAAACAGGAAGCTAACATCGATTCAACAAAGTCAAGGTAAACAACGAACAAGTGAATCAATCGACTAAACCTTCTAGTTTCTTAATTTTGTTCACAAACTTGCACCAAAATAGAGCAGAATTACATATATCAAACAATGAGAATCTACAGTCCAAACAGTTTAAATACAAAAGAAGGAACGCAGACAACAAACAGGAAGCTAACATCGATTCAACAAAGTCAAGGTAAACAATGAACAAGTGAATCAATCGACTAAACCTTCTAGTTTCTTAATTTTGTTCACAAACTTGCACCAAAATAGAGCAGAATTACATATATCAAACAATGAGAATCTACAGTCCAAACAGTTTAAATACAAAAGAAGGAACGCAGACAACAAACAGGAAGCTAACATCGATTCAACAAAGTCAAGGTAAACAACGAACAAGTGAATCAATCGACTAAACCTTCTAGTTTCTTAATTTTGTTCACAAACTTGCACCAAAATAGAGCAGAATTACATATATCAAACAATGAGAATCTACAGTCCAAACAGTTTAAATACAAAAGAAGGAACGCAGACAACAAACAGGAAGCTAACATCGATTCAACAATCCAAACAGTTTAAATACAAAAGAAGGAACGCAGACAACAAACAGGAAGCTAACATCGATTCAACAAAGTCAAGGTAAACAATACAAAAGAAGGAACGCAGACAACAAACAGGAAGCTAACATCGATTCAACAAAGTCAAGGTAAACAATGAACAAGTGAATCAATCGACTAAACCTTCTAGTTTCTTAATTTTGTTCACAGACTTGCTCCAAAATAGAGCAGAATTGCATAAATCAAACAATGAGAATCTACAGTCCAAAAATTAAACAAGAAGATTTCAGGACCAAACCTTAGAAAGAAATCGTGAAATCAGTAAACCGTTGCGCTCTTCTTCAAGCTGTATCGTTTT
The DNA here is from genome assembly GCF_002738365.1 of Cucurbita moschata. Lineage (NCBI taxonomy): Eukaryota > Viridiplantae > Streptophyta > Magnoliopsida > Cucurbitales > Cucurbitaceae > Cucurbita > Cucurbita moschata. The sequence goes on from NW_019268576.1 coordinate 213,232, forward strand.
CTTTCTCCTAGAAATGCACCTCAATCGATTACGATCACAGAGATTTCGATTTCGTAAAAGGATAAAATGGAGACTAATCGGCCACAGTCTCGAGAGCGAGAGATGGAGAGAGAGAGAGAGAGAGAGAGAGAATTGGCTATGGCTCTCTTAATTGTTACTACAGACTCACAGAGGAAGTGGGTCTGCGAAGTAATGAGTTGGATAAAATGAGAACGTTGTTATTTGTTTTTTTTTTTTTTTTCTTGAAGGAATTTCAAAAACTAAATTTATTTTTTTAAAAAAAATATAAATTCAAAAGTTTTTATTTATTTATTTATTTTTAAAGAATCGAAAGAGCTTTGTAACGTCTGTTTAGACCGTAGAGAGAGAGATTACAGATTTCAAATTCAAAACGCTGGAATCCATTCATTGGTGATCAATGGCAATGATAAAATCACCGCCCTCAACCGGATAACGATCGCTACGATTAGTGACGTGGCAGTTCGTGAATACTTTAATGCCTAAGCCCAACCCCGAAATAGCTACGTGTCACATGAAGAACTAGAAAGCACACAAATTTTCGTGCCTCAGAGTGAAAACAAACACTTTTCTCTGCTTTTGGCATCCTTTACTTTTGCTCGGCATCGCAAAATGCGAAAGTAAATCGATATTATTGTACAAATAAATTCAAAAAGAAAAATTCATATAAAATCTTAGATTTCACTTTCTAAATAATGATTAATTGTAACATAAAGCCAAACTTAATTAATTTAAGTTATTATATTAAATAATATAATTAATAAACTAATAACAAAAATTGCTTTAAAAAATTGAAAAAGGAAAAAAGATCAATATTGAGATTCCTGACCCCACAAATTCATTTAAATTTTCTAATTAAAAATTATTACATTTAAAAAAATAAATAAGTAATTAACATTTTTGTTGGTCCATCTATTCTTTATACCAACTAATCTTTTAGTAGGTAAGCCGTTATCAAATAACAAAAATCATCCGTAAGGCCAAACGTCAGTTTTCATTGAAAACAATATCAGGCCAAATATTTTTCGCAATATAGAAACTTATATTTATGGGCTTTTTTATTTATATTTTTTATGTTTTATCTTTTCAATTAATATTTAATTGATATTGTTAGATCAACACGACTCTCCATATATTGTTCACTTCGAGTATAAGCTCTCATGGTTTGGGCTTCCCAAAAGGCTTTGTAACAATGGAGAGAGTATTCTTTGATTATAAATTCATGATGATCATTCTCTAAATTAGCCGATTCTCGTGGCTTGGGCTTCCCCAAAATGGCTCATACCAATGGAGAGAGTATTCTTTGATTCTAAACTCATGATCATTCTCTACATTAGCCGATGTTGGACTTTCATCATCCAACACCTCCCCTTAAACAAAGTACGTCTCCCCTTAATTGAGGCTCGACTCCTTTGGAGTCTTAGTCATTGCTGACTGTCTTCGCTTCGAAGAGGCTTGACTTCTTTTTCTTTTGGAGTCATTTATCCGACATTTAAGGATTTACCAATCTATTGACAGACTCTCTACAATGGTATGATATTGTCCACTTTGAGCATAAGCTTTCATGGTTTTGTTTTGGGCTTTCCAAAAGACCTCATACCAATAGAGAAATAAGCTCTCATGGTTCTGTTTTGGGCTTCCCAAAAGACCTCATACCAATAGAGAAAGTATTCTTTGATTATAAACCATTGATCATTCCCTAAATCAACCGACATGAGACTTTCATCATCCAACAGATATAAACTAATGTTGGTCAGCTAAATTAGTATTTAATCGATAAGTGTGTTATTTTAAAATAAAAAGAATGATTAATGCTTATGAGTAAGACAAAGCTTGGATGGCATTATTGGAATTAATTTTGTAAATAAATGAAGAGTATATGCAGACAATAATAGGAATTAATTTTGTAAATAAATGAAGAGTATATGCAGACAATAATAGAGGCTAAAGTTCTATCTGTTGCTAAGGTCGTGTTTAGATCCTCCTTCTTAGCCTCAGATTTTTGCATTTAAATAACTTGGAGGCTTCTCTACACAATGGGTCACGGATTTGTTTTGACCATATTATAATATAAATATTTACGACTTTATTAGAAAACAGTTTGATATTTAAGTCACTAAAGTTGAAAGTTTTAAATTGTTAACCTAAATTAATTAGGGACTAAATTAAATTTTTTTTAAACTAATTTACACGAGAATTAAGAAATTCAGAAGGAAACAAAGTAAATAAATTTTGAAATAAATTGATGAAATATCAACGACCAAGAAGGTCACCACACTTGATTTTTACCCACCCAATCCCACTCCTAATCGACGCCTTGAATTTGCTTTCTACAGCGTAAGCCTTGTACTTCGCTATCCTTTTTTGCCTTTTCACCTCCGATTCATCGGAGCCGCCTTTGGAAAACGTCGAACCACCGTGTAAATGGCTGTGTCTATTCCCCGCCGCCGTCTGGGCGGCCGGAAACTGCTGTTGATTCTCAGTGTCTATATACGTATCCGACCGACACGGTGATTTTAACTGACCTCCTCTCTCTCTGTTCCCTCTGGCTGCCATTGGAAGCTCGCGAGAGAAGGAAAATCAAATTGGTTTTTTGATAAGGGAAACCCTCAAAGTTCGGCTAATATTTTGGGCACTCTTAACGATTTGGTCATAATAAAATCACAGAAATTATAGGGCCAAGTTTTAACTAATAAAACCTTAATTCAGTACCTAAAAATATCCTTATATGTATATTCATTTTGGGCTTAAGCCCAACAACTTTCTTTTAAAATAATGACCTTCCAATTTGAGATTAACTTTTACTTACCTTAAATACAAGATTAACTGTGGGGGTAAAATGCATTCAAATGTCATTTTATGATATGTTTTATTTGTCACATCTTTGTTATTATAGTTTGGTTAATTTTGATCTTATTATAATTTTAAATTTAAATATTGAATTAAAAAATGAAGATATTATTTTAACGGGAAAAAACGTAGGAAGTGATGGACAGGGCCCTTCACTTATGGATGTTGAATGACTGCTCATGAATAGTGTTTTCAAGCGCACTATCTGAACAGTACCAACATTTACATTATGACAACAAATATTTATATTTATATTTTATTTTCTTAAAAGAAAAAAACTCCAAGTAGAAACACCATAGCATATTGCGCTTTAAAAAAAACCTAAGAAAATACTATCGCCATTGCTTTAGAAAAACTAGAATTTTTGTTCCCAATTTTATTAGGGTAGGCTTGTAGAGAACGCGAACTTATGAACTCATGTTTTGAGACCCGATTTTAAAACATGTTTATTAGAGAGAGGTTTCCACACCCTCTTAAGAATGCTCATGTCAGTAGTTTGACCTTTTACATATAGCCATCAACTTTATGAATTTAACATCTTAGAATCTACGGCTCCCACACTGTGGTGTTTGACTCATATATAGCTCAAGCTAACTGCTAGTAGATATTGTCTGTTTTGACCCATTATATATTATCGTCAGTTTCACGGTTTTAAAACGTGTCTTTTAGATATTGTTTGTTTTGACTTGTTACGTGTATCCGGCCTAGATGATGGACGGGTAAGTGGTGAGAAATTTTGTATTCCTTGAACCAAACACTTTCTCCCTCCCATTTTTCGATTGGACACAATTCTTCAACGAAGAGAATTGCTCAAATATATTTTAAAAAAAAAGAAAAGGAAAACATTTCTCAACTTAACAGAAGATCCTTGAGGATGGCGCGAGACTGAGGTGGAGATCAACGCCATTTTCCCCATTCACTTCACCACCACCACCAGCAGCAGACGGCGGAGCACCACCAGATCTGGACCAGATGACGGTGGCGGAGGGCGGCGGCGTGGAAGTGAAAAAACGAGGATGTTTATTGGGATCGAAACGGAGTTGTTTGGCGAGCTGGCGCTCGCGCTTGTGGGCGTTCTGGTGGCCGCCGAGAGCCTGAGAATTGGCGAACTCACGGCCACAGAATTGGCACTCGAATCGCTTATCGTCCTTGTTGAGGTTCGCGCATGGCGCACCCATGGTGGCTTGATCACTAGCCGTCACTGAAAAACCAAACAGCTTCATCTCACTTAATTTGTAGCGATCAAATATTGTGAAATGGTTTCTTTTCATTGGTGGACCATGTATTTATAGACACATACAACAACTTGGACCCCTTTCTTTTAATTGTTTCTCCAATAAAATATTAATTAAATGCCTTCAAAAAAATTACATTTTTATTATATTAAAGTTCATTAATGGAATAAATAAATTTAACAAGTAAGTAATAATATTAATAATAATTATAAATAATTACATCCTAAAATTTTTTGTTTAACATATTCAATATTTTTATACAGCAAGAATATCAATAAATTATGAGAGACTTTTATTTATTTATTTTAAATATTTAGACAATCAATTACAAAAGTTGAATTGACGTTTTTTTTATTTATATCATATAAAAATCTAGTTTACAAAATATTTCAAAAAATAGAGAAATGCTATCAAGGTCAGATACTAGACAAAATGTTAGTGAGAATGTTGGGCTCCTATTGTGAGATCTCACATCAATTGAAGAGGGAACGAAACATTCCTTGTATGGGTGTGAAAATTTCTCCCTAGTAGACCCGCAATCTTGAAAGGAATTTTGAGAGGGAAATCTGAAAGAGGACAATATCTACTAACAGTAAGGTTGGGCTAGGCTCTTACAAATGGTATCAAAGCCAGACACCGAGCAGTGTGACATCAAAGAAGACAATATCTACTAGTGGTGAGCTTGAACTAGGCTCTTACAACCCAAAAAAAGTCGGTTGAAGAGAAACAAAAGATTTAATATAAGAGCGTGGAAATGGGTGCGGACCAGGAAAAATTTGAAAGATAGATTTGAAAGAAGAGTATATAACATATAATAATAAGTTTTTGGTGAAAAAGACAGAGGGTGTAATTTGATTGGTTGCATAGGTAGTTGGAGTAAGAAAGCCAAAATTCCATTTAGTATTTACAGGATGTCCTTTCAAGGCAAGCAACATCACTTTAATTTATTATGTGTTGTCCAATGGTTTCGTGTTCTATTTTGAGAGGGGTCTCCCCACACCAAAACTTTTACTTACTAAATTCTTTCCATCATCATCTTCTTTATTATAGCTTCTACGTCTTTACTCAAATTTCAACCATATCCATTTCGCCAATTACCTGCATCCTACTTTTTATTTTTTTATTTTTTTTATTTTTTTTCTAAAAAAAGATATTCCAATAATAAAGCTCCATTTTAAATACTCCTTTTTAATTTAAGAAAAATTAATATAAAAAGTGTTTTTATTTATAAACGCTTTCAAAATATCATCAAAACTGTGAAAGGATTATAAAAGATACAATAATTTTGGGGAATGCATCATAATAAAATGTGAAAGGAGGAGGAAAGTGGAAGGGTTAAATCAAAACGACAACGGCCTAAAAGGAAAGCGATTGAGAGGTGGTTGGGCGATGGCATTGGCAATTGAAATGCGAGGGGCAAAGGCAAAGGCAAAGGCTGTGAGGTTTGGATGCCCCCTCCCCCTCCCCCTCCCCCTCCCCCTCCCCCTCGTACGCCTCGACCACGACCTTGTCTCCCGCACCGCGATTTCACTGTATGCCTCTAATTTCAATACATTCATTCCCTTCTTCCTATTCTTCTTCTCTTGTTTTTGTGGAATTTGGTACAACCTCAACCAAACACCCACCTTTTCTTATGTGTTCTCTATACAAACCACATGCACATCTTATCTCCCTTCTCTCTCTCTATCTTTCTCTCTCCTAGTCGTGTGTCGGGATTTCGACACGTTCACAACTAGCCTTAAGGGGAACTCAAGCCTCGTATATACTTTTTTCCTAACTTGTGACTTCTTCGGGCCTTAGACGAGATTTGTTTTCGCCAACCGAACATTGCTTGAACGGAGTCCAGGCTTGTTCGACTAGACATGTTGCCTGCACGTGCATGTTCAATCGTTTGCGACACAATAACGTCGCATTTCATTGTCATCTCGATTCCCAACAACATGATTCATGCATCGTGACCTTATCCTATGTCTTGAGACCCGTCACCCATCTTGACTTGCTCAAACACATCCTTTTGAAACTGACTCATGTGTCGATCATCTCATTGGAACATTCCGAACATCTATTTATCCGAATTTTCTCGAAAATCAAAGTCGGTCGACCCTCGTCTCGTCATTGAGTGGAGGAATATTTAGAAACTTCTTATTGAAATAAAAAGTAGTTTTCGATCGCCATTCAACCACACTATCCAAACAACAAAAATTTCTACCGTCCACTATTGAATTTGTCAGTTGTCAGGCGTGTTTATTTGTTTGAAAAGAAGTTTCACTTATCTCCACGAAATTTTCTATGTTAAAGCTCCCGGAGCTTTTTTTGGGTTTTTATCAAAATGTCTCGAACCAATAAATATAGTATTTCTCAGTTATAAACCCATGATCTTCCGCTAAATTAGCCAATATGAGAGCTCCCTCCTAATAATCTTCAACACCTTCTCCATTCCTCACCCTATTCGGGCAGGTCCCTCTTCCACTACTCTTCGTTCATCTCTCTTATTTAAGCACGTTCATGCGATCGATCTTGTAAACCGAAGTTTGAACGTGGAAAAGAAGGTGGGTAATGATTAGCACATGTAATGTTGGAAAGCAAAAATGAGGGGAAAGCTTTGAAATTGGAAGTTTTGGTGGAAGATGGGTTCTGTTTTGGAGCAATATTGGTGGAAAATGCTTCATTTTTGTATATAGTAACCCCCATAAAATAAGGGAATTTAGTGCCAATAATCCAACCAGCCACTTTGTCTTGGAGCTTTGGTGTTGTTGAAGCCCTTAAACACGACAAAACAAAACATGTCACACATTTCATATCCTTCTAACAAGACCATAGGATTAAGGATGCTTTTAAAGTTGTATGGTTTTAATTTTATTCTTCAGATAAGGTTGAGAGAGAAAGAGAAGTTGAGTGGAATTGTGCATATGAGAGAGAGAGAGAAATTGAGTGGATTTAGGCTTTTACTTTCCTGTTTCTCCCTCAACGTTTTTAAAAAGCAGTCACTAGAAACATGTTTTCACACTCTTGTAAAGAATGTTTCGTTCCCTCTCCAACCAATGCGAGATCTCACAATCCAAACTCTTCAAAATCCAGCGTTCTCGCTGGCACCCGTTTCTCTCTCAATGATATGAGATCTCACAATCCACTCCCTTCGAGGCCAGTGTCTTCACTGACACTCATTCCTCTCTCTAATCGATGTGAGATCTCAGTGGAAGCGAGAGAGAGTACGAGTTGGGGAGTGAAAATGATATGCGTTTTTTATTGAAGAAGAAAAAGGTACTCATTCATTCAAACTTTGCTAAAATATGGGCTTTATCACTATCACAATCACATCTTTATTGGTTCTTGCCTAAGCAATACAAAGGTAGTTGTATTTGTTGAAAACATATTGAATTATTGGTTAAATAAGTCTCCAAATTTTTTATTTTTATTTTTATTTTTATTTTTATTTTTATTTTTATTTTTATTAAATCTCAAACACATACTTATCATTTCTTTTTCAAAAAAATAACTAATTTATTAAATACAAAAGGATGTAATAGACTATCAATTTTTTTACTTTAATATACATATTTTATTTAGAATTTTTTTGGGACTAAAATTAGATGACAATTAAATTAATTGTGCCTCCCAAATCTAAAAAAAAAAATAATTAATTAACATAGAAATAGATTGGCAACACAAACACATCAATAAGAAATAAATGGTCCACTAATTTTATTACCATTAAAAGTGATTCACTATTATGCCCAAAGCCAAAGCCCCATGGCCGCTTCCCCTTTCCTTTACCAATTGTTTAGTTCTTAGATGGCAAAGTCAAACACTCTCATTCATTCACTTTTAAATTTTAATGGATATCTTGTAATACCAAATTTCTCTCCATAAAAACACTTTTTTGGGTTGGCCGAATTAAAGGAAATAATAATTAATTTTTAAATTTATGGACGGAGTTTGGTAGGGACGTCATAAGATCATAGAACTTTTTTTTTTTTTTTTCTTTGTACGAAAATTCGATTTTGCAAAAAAGTTTATAAAGTTTAGAATTAAGCAAATATAATGTTATTAATTGTATAATTTGTCAAAAAATTATTATTAATTATGTAAACATTTTTTAAATATTGAGAGATGTATAGTTTTCTTTTTTAAATGATGTGGTAGTTTTTCACCTTAATTATTTGATAATTGACATATATTTATTAATTATATATTTAAATTATTATTGAATCCTGTTTAATAATTATTAAAACTTGGCATCCAGAAGGATTCAATGAACTATTAGAAATTAATATATATATATTTTTTAATAATCTTTTCTAGAAAATGATTGTGTAATATATAAAAACGTCCAAATGAGTGGATGTCGTGTAGCCAATAATAAAGGATTTTCAAGTTTCAATTTCCCTATCTCTCAGAAATATCCGCCCTCTCAGTATATTTCGGTCTCCGCCCTGGTTAATATAAATATATTTTAAACATAAAAAAAAAAAATATATATTAATAATAATAATAAATATTTTCAACACCTAGTATAAGATAAGATTTCGAAGTAGAGCCAGAGGGTTAAAAAGAGCCGATGGCTGAATAGCAACCCACTAAACAGTGGGCCAGCCGCATGCTATGGGCCTGCATCTCGAATCGTGTGGGCCCATGGATCTCTGGACACAACACGTTAAGTCAGCGTCTCATTTGGCTGAACAGTAAATTATAATTACTATTATTATTTTGCAGTTAAACAGTAAATTTTAAGCACCTAAAAGAATAATTCTCGAAGTAAAAAGAACATGAAACAACAACTGTTTTCATAAATTTAATAAAACAAAGCAAAAAGGATAGATTGATAATAAAAATACTATATTCACTCGATAACTCAAAACAAATACCAACTCCGAAGCAATTGCCAATAATAAAACAACAATGACGAATGACCTAATATGGTGAAGAAAAAAAAAAAATATAACAGACTCGATGCCAAAATGAGAAGTAAAACAAAAGAACACCCATACCCCAACTAAGTACAAATCAAATGTGTTTATGATGCAACCATAATACTGCTCAGTTGGGCACATCATTACTACACGGTACAACAATGCAGATGTTTTGTGAACACTGATGCTACTACAACGTCATCTCGCCAAAACGACCTACCTTTTGCCCGTTGATTGTCTTGGCTGTCGTCGTTGAACCTGACCCCCCTAAGCATCTCCTTGAACACAACGTAAACTGGATGAGACCAGACCGGACTAAAAACTCGACATTAAGATGCCCAGATTGGACCCACATTGAACCCAATCGACCCCGACATCTAAGTTTGTGAGCCAACACGTGTACGACGACTATCCCTTCATTACCCAAAGCCCTGCAAAAGTTGAGGTCAAATTGAAGTCACCATTTCCACCTTCAGAAATTGATGCAAGTAATGTGAAAATGATGGAAACCATACCATAAACTTCAAGCATTCAACTAAAGTTGAATCCACCAGATGGAACTGGAAGCGCGTTTCCACCGAAGCGGAAGCCAGGTTGAGCCTCACCATCAGTAGCGGCCAAGGCCTCATCCTCTTCCTCCAACCAATATGTCTCGAGAATTTTGACAGCCTTTTCATAGATCTCATGGTTGTCGTGACTCTGGAGATTTTCAATCTTTTCTAAACCCTCGGCATCGTCGATCATCTGTGCATATAGATTAACGTCTCCACTGGCACCCAAATTCTTTTCGGCTTCTCCGACCTTCAAAATGTTCTCTAACCCTTCTAAACAAACCGTAACAATCCTAGGATCTGGGCATACAAGAAGATCACATAATGGTTTGATGCACCCTTCAGTGACAAGGTACCTATACAGCAAGAAAGGAAGCGTGGTCAATCAAAGAAGAAAACTCGAAGGTCAGGGAGAAAGAAGCTTGTAGTTCTGAAATGACTTACTTAATTTGATCATGAGCTCCACCAGATGTTGCATTTGAAATTGCCCATGCAGCCTCTTTTTTTATGTCAAACTCAGCAGTTTGAAGCAAATTCACTAGCGGAGGTATTAACCCAGCATCAATGACAGCCTGCATTATGAACGACACAAATCTTAGGATTAATTTTTAAGTTGGCACGTGTAATCCATAACCAAGAGGTAGAGACTTCAGTAGTTGACAAATCCTATGTATCAGCCCAAACCCACCACTAGCACCACTAGCAGATATTGACCGCTTTGGCCCGTTACGTTTCACCATCAGCCTCGCAGTTTTAAAAGTGTCTACTAGGGAGAGGTTTCCACACCCTGATAAGGAATATTTTGTTCCCCTTTCCAACCGATGTGGGATCTCACATCCTATGTTCAATTAAAAAAAAAAAAATCGTCTCCTACCTGGATTTGTTCCTTGTTTCCAGCAGTAATGTTAGATATTGTCCAGCAAGCCTCTTTCTTGATGCTCTTTTTATGATTGTGAGTCATTAAGCTCAGAAGGCATGGAAGCGCACCATCACTAATGATACACTGATAAGAGAAACAATAAAACAAATGACGAAATCACATACAAATAAATAATCATAAACAAGGCCACAATCATTATCCAAACTACAGTTACAGTCATAATTATAGTTTTTATTCTCCTTTTGCTGCCTTTAGAGTGAGATAAAAATGACTCAAAATTCGCATTCTTGAAACGACTTAAAAATTGCAATAAGGGGTATAGTATCCTCATTCATACCTGAGTTTGAAGGTCATCTCCGGTCACGATATTCCCAACTGTCCGAAGAGCAGGGATGAGAACTGATGGTGAAGGATGTCTGAAGAAACACACAAATTTCCAAGGTAAGAAAAATGAAAAGGGAGCATTTGTTAAACAGGTTAAACTCATATATACAAGATATAAGCTTACAATAGGAGCTGTACAAGTCGCCCGCACACCCCTGCCTCAATCACGGCTTGGATTTTATCGTTTGTGCCATCAGAAAGATAAGAGAGAGCCCAGCAGGCATCTGTCAGAACTTCTTCGTCATTCGAATGAACTAGGCGCTCAAGTGCAGGAAGAGCTGGCTTTACCTGTACAAGAAACATTTAAATGTTAAACATAAGCAAGAGAAAATTTCTAGATCTCAAATTTAACCATAATTACAAAACGTAACCTGGTCAAATGGAGGTTGTGGCTTGCCCCGGCAAAAGTTCGAAAGTGTCCAAGTAGCATTTCGCAACATGGAAAGCTTAGCATGCTCATTCAGCTGCGAGAGAAGGGGAACCAAAGCTCCATGGCGGAGGACAAGATCACGGCAGGTAGGTGAATCTCCAGCAACATTGCCCAAAGCCCACACAGCCTACAAAATCATAAACCATGGCATTCAAGTTTCGAATTTCACCCAAAGCCAGCACACATATCATATAAAGGAACAAAAAGCTTGACTAAACTCTAAAATATACCTGCTCTCGAACATCATCACTAGGAGAAGCGAGTAACTTAACAAAAATGGGAACTGCACCATGATCAATAACCACCTTTGTGTGCTCCGAGGTTCCAGACGCTATGTTCGTGAGAGCCCAAGCAGCTTCAAACTTCAAGCAACACATATATCCAAGTCGGTACAAAAAGAATAACTAATATAAATTCAAACCAATAGTACAGTTTGCAAGAATGTGAACTAAAACCTGAAGTTGAGGGAAATCCTCCCTCACAAGAAATTCTACAAAACGCGGAACAACTCCAGATTGAATCACTTCCTCAATGGGAGGGCTTCGTTCTGCAATCGACAATACAGTAATCAAAACAAGTTAAAATTTCACAGCAAAAGAAGACAAACAGTAAACAAACAGATTATAAAACATAATGCACAAAAAAGTACCAATCGAAAGTAATTTCCGAAACTGAGTTGTTGCCTCCAGCTGAAGATTACTATTATCAGACCAGACCCCCGCAACCATAGACGGAAGGCTCTCTAACTGCAATCAAAGTAAAACTCAACTCTTCATAACCACAGCCGTAGGCCAAAATCCCCTAAATCGTAAAACCCTCAACATCCAAACCGATAACTCCCTTAAAAAACGTCCATAAGATTTGAAGATCAGATGCCAAAACCTCCAGAAAAAATCCATAGATCCGAGATCATTACAACAATACAATCGAAAGAATAAACAAGCACATAGAGATTGAAATCGAAACAATCGAATGCGACAATACCTTCTTCTCGACAGTGGAAGTGTGGACAGCAGAAGGAAACTGCTGTGCTTGAAGGCCTTCCCTACGCTTCTTCTGAAGGCTCTCTTCGCGTTTACTCTTCCTGATCTCCACCATATTATCTTCTCGCCGGCGACGGCCCTCTTCAGCATCGACAGAGACCTTATAACGGTTCCGACGAACCTCGGTTCTTGCAGTCGGTCTCAACGACATGGCTTCTTCCTTCGATTAACTTCGGCTTGTTTCAAGGGATCGATTCAAAAACCCTAGCAGAAATGGCAATTAATGAAAGAAAATTCAAAAATGGTCGGGATCGCCGGAATAGAGAAAAACCCTAATTATGGTCGCGACGACAATAATTGAATATCCTAGAACCCAACCTTGGTTTGTTTTCGAAGTACAGGCGCTGTGGAATGGTTCAGAATTTGGACAAATTTATAGATCCATGGTTTGGAAGCATAAAAAAATACATATATTTATAATATTAAATAAAAATGTGGTTTTTCAAAACTGCCATTTAAATTATCATTGTTTCTATATTTCTGCTTTTAAATATTTTTTTCAATATTTTACCTTGCAGAAAATCTAAGGACTTGACTTCGCACGTGACAGACAGGGTAACTTACAAATTCATAAATTAATTAATTTTTTTTTTTAATGTAGCTTTATCTATTTTTAAAAATTCGGACACGTGAAAAACACACTGAAAAGGCAGATAACAATATATTTATTATTTATTTAAATTTGTTTTAAAAATATATAAATTTAATTCGAAAACTGTTTTCCAAAATAACCATATGTTTAATTAGCCGAAATTAGATTAAGAAGTTTCATAATATTTGGTTAAAACAGTCTGTAGAGATAATATATCGGTAATAAAAATAATTTACTTTTTTTAATCAATAATTATCTTAACAAAAAAGTTGTTTGGCGGGATAATTAATTATTTTAATTACTAAATACATTGTTTTTTTTTTTTTTTAACAAAACACAGAAATTCATCAATATCACTCCATTTTACAAATTAGTTTAATTTAGATTGTTTATTTTTTTAATGTAATTTTATCCTCTTTAAAAAATAATAACAAAATATAGAGTATTTTTATGGTATTATAAATTTAAATATAAAAAAAGAATACGGGTCCCGTTAAACCAGCTCCCCGTGAATTTGAGCTCACAAATTGGGCCTATTAAATCAGTTAACGGAGAATTGGGCTCAGAACGTGGGCTGCTAACCCATCTATTCTTGACATTTGGGCTCAAAACATGGGCCTATAAAACCAGATATCCTTTAAATGTGGGCTTAAAGAGCCTAGCCCCACGATTCATAATATGAGATTGTCAAAACAAATATCTGTGGAGTTTGGGCTTACATAGCCTAAGCTGCCATTAAAAACATGGCCTCATAAACTACTAATGAACTTTCATATTTAGACCCTTTTATGTAAAAATTATTCGTCCACTGTCTGACAAACCATCTATCGAACACTTCATAAACTATCGACATTTTTTAAAGTTCATTGGTACGAAAGTTCATTCCATAACTGATTCTCCCACAGGAATATTCCTCCCAAGTGGCTAGAAAAATCTGTGCAATTTAATGATTCATCCAAAAAAAAAGAGAAAAAAGTCGAAGAAAGGGAATTTGTTGAGAACAAGAACATAAACTAACAATATTATGCACACATTCGTCTCAACCAAACAAGAGGAATATTTACATTGAAGGTGATTTTTCATGTGGGTTTAAATGAAATCATTCTTAGGGTGTAATTAGAGACGATAAATCTCTCAAATGGTTCCGGATGCAAAGTAGTCGAGCCGAGCCCTGCATCGACGATCGAGCGATGTGCCCATTACAAACAGTTTCACACACATTCTAAAACAAATTGCTCTGGCTTTGATGAAGGCCGACTTTCGATCCGAAGTCGGACAGCGATTTCATCTTTTGTGTGAGCATTCCGTGGAAGATTGCTTCGGTTCTTGCAAACTTTAAATCTGAAACTTCCAAGTTTCAACTAGCTAAGCAGACTATTCACAATGGACTGACTTGTTGAGAAGAATGATGAACTGCCTTTGTCCATCTAATGCGGGAGAACTTTGATCTTAAACGTTACAACAACAAAGTGTATTTGGAGCTGCAACTAAATGGGGAATCAAAGGAAGAAATTTTCTAAACACAAATATTTTCCGTTTGGTAACCGCTAAAGTCGACCGATCCGTTGTCTCCTTGTTGCTGGAAAACAGAAAACATAGCAAGAGTGAGTTAACAGTGATGTATGAATGTCAGAATTCCAATTTTGATAACTTTAGACATTGCTGATAGGAGGAAGGCCTAATCATACAAACATTAATAATATCAAGGAGAAAAGGCAAACTAACTTCTTGTTTGAGGAAGACACTGAGAAGTTCATCCTGGCCAAAGTTCTCAGATAAGAGGTCGGTTTCATAGCTTGCATCGGGGATTCTCTGAGGTTTGACGTCCCCGGGATCAAGAGGCAACTTCTCGGCATTACTCTGCGCATTCTCGGGTTGAGTTGCATCCGAAAAGGAAAAGATAGTCTTTCCAGCAGAGGATGAATTATGATTTTGTCCATTTGTTTGGCTTGAAGGAAAACCATGATGAATCAAAGTTGAAGGTGAGACATCAAAGCTATCCTGTATGAAGTTCCCATGGTGAGAAGTACCAAAGGCCAAGCTGCCTACATTCTGAGAATCCCAGTCATGGGATTTCTGCAGATGCAAGTCACTAAAAACATCATAACTCGACATTAGTCCGTCCGACCCATGTAGATCTGAACTAATCTCTTCTTGAAACACCCCTTTACAGGTTAAGGTAGATACTGTCGAATCACTCGGAAGAGAAAAATTGTTTGACAATTCTGTGAGTTGGTTCATTGGAAAGTTCATCATCAAGGATGCTGGCGAAACTAGGTTATATCCAGGTCCTTGGGTACTATCAGCAGTCCCATTTCGACTCGTAATGCTACCTGATATGATCGGAAACGACGATGAAATTCTGGGTAAGTGGCTAGCAGGAGAGTTACTTAAAGCCTGTCCTCCAGTTTGCTGATGGGACAAATGATGCATTAGTTGAGTTCCACCATGTTCTGTCTTGATATTGAGTGGCATGTTTATGTTCCCTTGAGTCTGCACAGAAGGGTGCATAATGGCAAGCTGCTTTGGCTCCATTTTTGTTGGAATCCCATGAAACAAGTTTATTGGTTTACTGTTGTTTAGGTGTGGCGTTTGGTCCTCAACAAACCTCAATTTTGGATTTTCAAAGCTGAATAGGTTGTTCTGATCAACAAGGGCCATCGACATGCTAGATTTCGCTGTAGCAGGCCTTCGAAATTCGGTTGCTTGGAGTGCAGCAAGGCTTTGAGGCGAGAGATGGCCAGTGACCGAAAGTGTCCGAAGATCAATTCCATTGAATGAAGCCATTGGCCCAAAAGGTGGATCTTGAGGGTTCATAAAAGAATTGTTCAAATTACATTGGAGTGAGTGTGACGATGATACTCCACTAAGCCTTCTAAGATATAACCGATATTTCTGCATAACCATCAAATAAAACAATTAAGATGCCTATCCTAACAATCAAGAAGAAAAAGAAAACATAGAAGGAGCCTTCGAAACTCTCATACCTGGAGGTGACTGGCAACATTTTCTCGAGTAAGCCCCGGAACGTTCATCAACTCCAATATCTTTTTAGGAACAGCCTCTGTTTATTCAAAAGATTGAAAACATAACCAACAAGAACTATGATGAACATATCCTTAAGAACACGAAGATCACGAAGAGTGATCTGGATTAACAAGGTCAAGCATTAAATGGAGAAGCAGATTGAAGATCACGAAGGGTGATCAGGATTAACAAGGTCAAGCATTAAAATCGAAACAGCCTTAAATGAACTAGGCGCTTTGAAAAATATTGCTACAAGGTCAAAGCGTGGATATGTACATTTTTCTGCTCTAATATGCAGTTGATGGTGGTGTTCTTATCTAAAGAATATAGTCATATGCTTGTCCAAGGCATAAAGAATTGACAAGGATAGAGAGAAAACATACTGTCGATGCCTAGCTGTTTAACTGCGGCGACAAACTGTTGATGGAGCTCAACCGACCATACCACCCTAGGCTTCTTTAAAGTCGACGTATCGTCCCTCTCCTCGGCCTCTTCTTCTGTATCCCTCCTCCTCTTCGAGCTGTTCCAACTTCCTTCATATACTGAAGAAGAATAGTTAGCACCTTCAGATGCATTTTTCTCTCGATCGCCATCGTCCACGCTCCCAGATTGCTCTAAATCCTTCCATTCAGTCTTTCGCTTCCGAACTACATGTTGCCATATGTTCCTGAGCGCTTCAATTCGAACGGGTTTGATCAGGTAATCACAAGCACCATGAATCACTCCCTTCATCACAACATTCTTCCCATCATCAGCTGACATCACTGTACAATCACATGTCTCCAATATTAGTCTGCAAAATTATATAAACCATATAATTATATAAGTTAGCATTCAAAGATCTAATAATAGCATCTAAACCATGTTACTCACTGATAACGGGCAAATCCATCTCCAACCCAACTTGCTCTAGAAGTTTGAATCCATCCATGTCTGGCATATGCACGTCACTTAACACAATATCAAACCCGTTTTTGTTCTCACGAAGCATGGATAATGCGATCTCAGCCCGATTACATTTCGTCACTGCAATTGAACTCCGAAAAGAGCAGATTAACTACTGATGATTTGTTGTATAATCAGAGAATTGTAGTCAGAATTAGAATTAAAACTCAAGCCCCCAACATGGGATAAAAGAGTCCTAAATCTACAAACGAGTACTGAGATGATAGCTTCTGAAGCACGCAAGATAAATAGCAGACTTTGATGTAATCTCTGTTCTGGATCAAATAGGATAACTAGCTGGGAAAAATGGGGTAGTAACTAATAAATTAACATGTCCCTATTACCATAACCGAGCAGAGATTCAAGGTCAGAAGCAAACCTAATCGTAAAACGACCTAAAGAAACGATCTAAGAAACTGTTCTGTGTGAACTAGCTCACATAAAACAGAAAACAAAAAACATGAAATCTGAACCCCCACGATGGAAAAAAAAAACGGGAAAAAAGGAGTTCGATCGAAAACAAACCAGCATAGCAGCAATTCTGAAGCATCTTTTCCAAGATCCTGAGACAGGTAGGATCATCATCCACAACCAGGACACGAAGACCCGCCGGGAACTGATCAGAAACCATTTCAGTGGATTTTCTATCTGAAATTGAAGTCGGCGTCGGTATCGATCCCTTCATGTGGCTTAGATCCATTCCCCAGAGGCTCAGATATCCCGTAAATAGCAAAGGAGAGTAAAACAAAGACTACAGCTTTAGAAGATTGATCCCTAAGTTTACAGAGCCCATCTGGGGCTCTCAACAATAATCAGAATCTGGTTTTCCCAGAGAATATAGAAGAATAATTTGAGCCCTCCGAACCTGAAATTGAAAGAAGAGCTATTTTCCTGCCTGAAGATCAAATTCTCAGATTTATTTGATTTCAAGGGGGTTTTGATTGTTTCTATTGCTTACTTATTTACGAGTATTTTACTAAGTGGGTCGCTCCTTAAAGGGCCGATCTCTCTCTCTCTCTCTCTCTCTCTCTCTCCCCTCACCTAGCCTTTTCCTCCAATAGCTGAACTGTTTTCTGCTTTCCTCTTTCTGCAGTCCACTTTATCCGCTATAAACAGAGAGCAAAACCTACAAACGTCTTACTTTAAACAGTCAAATCCTTGGCTAAAGCTTCTTCTCCTCGGGGCTTTAACTAGAGATAACAAGATACAATTACAAAATTATCTGAACTTCTGAAATTAACAAAACTTTACCAGGATGTCTGACACGCACGTAGATGACTAAATTAATAGTCTTTCAGATTTGATAAGGCTAAGTGAGGATTGAATTTGAGGTTGTTTACTTTGATAAAACGACAGCCACTTCCACCATTATGAGGAGATCAATTTTGAGGTTCCACTCCCACAAAAGCAAAAAGCTGGATGGCTACTCGTAAGTTGGGTTTAAACTATTCCTATAATAAGAAAAGTAAAAAGTAAAAGAATAAAAATAAATTCCACGTGCTCCAGAGGAACCAGTGAAGAACCCAACGAGCAGGGCTGAGAAGGTTGCCTGTCCCTGTCAACTTGAAATAATATGATAATTTTAAATAACAATGAAAATAAATATTTATTTTGCTGTTACTTTCAGGCCAAAGCAACCCGTCAAGTTGCTCTCCGCCGTGTCTGACAGAGCTTTGATTATTATAAGCTTTACCCATTCATCTACCTGTGCTTCCCTCAGCGGACATCTGTCGTCTCGGCTTCGTGGAAGATAAGATATGTTTGGCTCCCATGCTTTCCAATCTTTCTTTTTCCTTTCTAAGCAGTCAGAGAGAAGATCTGAATTAATGATTAAAAGAATCAGGACCGTCCAATTTGTTTTCAACTATAAATTCTCTCTAAAGCACAGTTATCGAAGCCATTATAAACCTATCCTATCTAGCTATCAAGTAAATTTGGGTAAAAAAAAAAACAAGGCTATGAAATTGTCAAAGAAGATAGATCAACCCATAATTGTTCTCTGGTAAAAAAAAGAAACAAAAAGAATAAGGTTTGGCTTGAGCAAGTTTTAAGAAGTACATGGTGTTTTAATCTTCAAATGCCTAAATTTGGAAGAAAGCATACACATCATTGATAAAGAATTTAAACCACCACCGATATCAAAAGGAAGAATAAAGTATAGATTATATGCTCATGTAATTAAACTCTATTCACGATTAGGTTGGACATAAAAATGATGAGAAAAGGATCAAGGACAATTTTATAACGACTAACATTTAATACACAAACCTAGATATATATGTTTTTAACTCGAAAAATATTTATTATTAATTGTTTTAAAATTGACGGCATGAACCTAACTTATTCTAAAAAAGCATTAAAATTAATTGTGATGTAATATTCTAGGAAAAGAATTGCATTAAAATTAATTCAATTATTATAAAATCATACGTACTCAGATTCCTCATCCCCTTGGGATAGACAAGTAGCTTGTCTTTCCCATTGCTAGAAAAGTAGGAACCCTGCTATAAAAGTAGAGTCTACTGAACCGTATATTCCCTGAGAGTTGCACAATGGTCTAGAAATCAATAAAAATATATTCAATAAGGTCAGAGTTAATGGGAAGTGCCACGGAAAACAGTTTTTTTTTTTTTTTTTTTTATTTAGAAATCAATAAAAAAAAATTCAATAATGGTAATTATAAAGCTTCAATAGCAAAATCCTAATTAATGTCAGAAATAATCTATTTTTATAAAATTGAATAAATGCTAAAAGAAATATTTTAAAGTTCTTTTATTTTTTTTTCTTTAATTATATTCTCACGAATAACTTTTCTAAACAACAATTTCACAATAAAAAAAAACTATATATTTCAAAAGCAAGTCTCTAAATAAGTTTATAATTTCTTATCTTTCAAAAGAAGTCAAATTTTGCTGGTCCTATCCCCAAATTCTAGGGTTTCTAAAGAACTCTCTTTAGACTTAGAATTCCTTGCATTATTTTTACTTTGTATTTATCAATAAAAAAATAATAAATAAATAGTTATGTTTCAAGTTTAATCTCTACATTTCTACATTTATAAATCATTGGTATCAATTTGTGTCATTTTAATTTCTCTATTAAAAAAATATTTTAATAAGATCCCTATATTTATTCAATAACTAATATTAAATAGATATAAACCTTAAAATTCACAATTTATAATTCTTTGCATAAAAAAAAATTAAAATATCATTTTAGTCTTCTATAATAGATAAATTCTTATCATTAATTATGGTTTAACTTCTGCTACCAACAAAATTCTTTTAACTTTTCTGTTAAAAAATTAAATGAACAAAGTATTATTTGGTCTAGTACCAATAAACTAAACTAGTTAAAAGATATATTGAAATTGAAAATAGGTGGATTAAAATTGAATATTTAAAAGCTAGAGACTAAAATAGAAAAAAAAAATTAAAAATGTTAATTTAACCTAAAGATTATTATTCCACCCAACTTAATTTATGGGTGGAATTATGAAAAAAGTTTTCAACGCCACGTAAAAGAGGAAGTGCTGGATCCAAGAAATGGCCAACAGGAAAACTACAATAATGACCAATCAGCTCACTCTGTGTCTTAATCACCACGAAAGCAGAGCTATAAACTACAACTAAACACTATGAATAAAATAAAATTGAAAAAGAGCGATTCGTTAAAACTCGAAATCCCACTACCGAAGGCTGACACAAAAGGGCAATAACAAGCATGTTGAAAGCAGCCAGCAACCAATTCAACAGAGACTAAATATAAGAGAGCATATGAAAGGAAAAGAAAACGACGGAAACACCCCAGAAAGTGTGATGAGTGAATATAACTTCAAAATAATAATTAATCTACGTAGATGCCATCATATCATAGGCTGCCGGCTAAGCACCATTCAACTAGACACCTTTTCGAATCACTTCAATTGGCTTTCAACAAAGAGAACACTTCTTGAATAGCCCACCATCTAAGTACTAACAATTTGGAGTGTGCTTACAAAATTGAGACCATGTGCCTCATCGCCCACCCGAGTAAGACCAAGCAACTATTTAAGCTAGCAAGGGGAGCCTTTTTAGCCACTACTTAAGGACGGTGTAACCTCAGGGAATCTACAATTCACCAAAGGGGAGCCTTTTTAGCCACTACTTAAGGACGGTGTAACCTCAGGGAATCTACAATGCACTAAAGCATTGGTATGATCCTATTAAACATTAGTCAACTATTCATCAACAATTACAATATGGTACGCATACGACAGTTGTTAAAAAAATACTTTCGGTGGACATGTGCTTACACTTTCTATCGAATCACACATTAGCAATGGACTTAGGCTGTTACAAAATGGTATTAGAGTCAGACATCGGACGCTGGCCCCAAGGAGTGGATTGTGAGTTTCTACATTGGAGAACTTGGGCTGTTACAAAATGGCATCAAAGCCCAACATCAGACGCTGGCCCTCAAGAGGGTGGATTGTGAGATCCCACGTTGATTGGAGAGGAGAACAAGACAATCCTTATAAGAGTGTAGAAACCTCTCTCTAACAGAAATATTTTAAAAAGCTGAAGAGAAGCCTAAAAGAAAAGTCTCAAGAAGACAAAATTTGCTAGCAATAGGGTGCGCAGTTTCGCGTCTAGAAGTAGCTCAAATAAGAAAAATATGTTTAGTGGCACATCACAGTGCCTTAACATGTCTTATCCTAATATGTGGACTACTAAAACTATGAACAATGTCAAGACACCACACAGTGGTACATCATAGTGCCTTAATATGTCTTATCCTAGTATGTCGACTACTAAATCTGTGAATAATGTCAAGACACCACACAACACACCTTTAGCCATCAAATTACAGTTTCTAAGGTTTCGCCTTTTCACTCTTTTAAATAAAGAGGAATCATCAAAGATAACCACTCTAACGCGGGAAAGCTATCTTACCCAAATCTTTAATCTAATTGAAGGGGTTATGGAGAGATTTAACATACACTACTTATGACAAGCACCACCATTTTTCTTTGTAGGAATCCTCAAACAACGTCACTTTCTTCCATCCCATCTAATCATTTTTTCTTAATATCATGACTGCTAAAGCACAATTAGAATTCTTCAAGCTCCAATTGATGATGAACTACAATAGATGGAGCTGCTTTACCTGTTGGATTATCATGAATTGAATTTTAGTCTACTAATTTCAGTATTTCAAGTCCTTGCTGATCCCGAAAAATTGATCAGAAGCCAGTCACTTAAACTAAGGATGCCATAATTCAGAGAGAATGGCAGAACAGAAATTCAATCAAAACGGAAAAACCATGCAGCACATAAGCTTCTTGAGGGAAAATGAAACTCAATTTCAGTGAAAAATATATAAATAATCATGATAATTTTCCTCAAACCCTGAGCGAAACAAATAGCCATGGTTAAAAAGACATTAGCTAAATCAAAACACTGTCAGTTGGTTAGAAAATGTATGTGCATGTGAGATAGCAGAGTTTTACGAAAACCTAAATCAACATTTTCATTCGGCTCACAATTGCAATTAGAATATATGACAAATTTGAACACAACGATAAGCATCAAACCTCCAGCAGTCGAAGAGCTTCACATCATGGTGAAGCTTTGTCGTCCACGTCTCCAACGATCGCCAGTAAATTATAAACATCGAGCAACTTGGCCACATGCAAGACATTACAGGCAAAAACAATCAAATCGATTGGCGACTTCTAGCAGAAAGATAATGAAGAATCCACAGCTTCTACGAACACCGACTAAATAATTCAACATCACAGATATAGATTCAACAAACTAATATCTAATCGAGAAATGTATCATCGGAAAATATGTTGTCGGATACCAGCAAGTTGAAAACCTCATCGAAAATGCAAAAAGTACCAGACAGAAATATTTGCATCCAAAATCGAACTCTACAACTCAAATGGCTCAAACCACGCTGGATCGATTTCAATGGGAGATAAAGAGTTAAAATGAAATTACAGGGAACCAAGAAAACAAATATTCATTCACGATCAGAAATGAAACACGAAAAAGTAGCATTAGAAAGTATAAAAATAAGAAACTGATGGGAGAGAGCCATAAACAAGAAACGGATCGCAGTTCTTACGGCGGGTAGATTGGCGCCAAACAGCATTGATGACAAATCTTTGACGAGAGAACCCCGGAACCTGAAGGAAAGTTCTCTGAACTGGATTTGTAGTCTCGGTCCAATATTATCCAGCCCAAGCCCAAACGACGAAATCGAGTTTTTTTTTTTTTTTTTTTTTTTTTTTTTTTTTTTTTTTTTTTTTTTTTTTTTTTTTTTTTTTTTT
>NW_019268576.1:236972-302920 GCF_002738365.1 Cucurbita moschata
TTTTTTTTTTTTTTTTTTTTTTTTTTTCATTTTCCCCCCTTCAAACTTAAAAAATTATTATATTATTATATTTCAATTATTGTTGAATATAATTAAATATTGTTGGGTTGGTTTTATTAATCTCCAACAAATATACCTAAAATTAGATTTGCAACCGGCAACCTGAGACGGATACCTATATATATATATATATATTTTTTGTTTAAATTAACCCTAAACTCGACCCTAAACGTAAAAAAAATAAAAAAAATAAAAAAAATAAAAAAAAATCAATTTAGTTGGTTAATTACACACTAATGTTAAACAAATTTGTCAAAAATTATAAATGAAATAAAAATAATTTTTTTAAAAATTTATTAGAGGATTAAAATACCTTTATTTGTCTAATTTTGAGATGCAATTCAATTAAATTAAAATTTGGTCGGACCATAATAGTATTTTATTAAATAATTTTTAATTAGGTAAGTTTGACTCTTCGATCTCAGCTCTTGAGCTTCTCGAGAGAATGAGAATGAGACAGGGATTCATAAGCCAAATCTGAATCAAAGATTTGGTTAAATGAGCCCACCGCTCCATTCTTATATAAAGTAACTCGACCATCCGTTCCAATCTTTTTTTGCTCATATATATTAATAACAAAATATTTTAATAAGTAAATGTGAATGGTATGGGATGAAATTATGTGTTCAAATATTTTTAATAAAATAATTTAATGAAATATATATATAAAATTTAATAAATATTTGTTTTTTTGTTTTTGGTTATAAAATAACGAAATTGAGAATCTTTATTGTATCAAGGGGGAAGTTCAGAATTTTTAAAGAGAAGTAAATTTGAAAGGACATAAATAAACTGTAGTGAAAATTGTAAATAATGAAAGTAGAGGGGAAGAATTGAAATTTACTTAAAATATAGGGCCTACGGTTTTTAATCCGTGTCAGGTATCACGCTTGCGGAGCGGAAAGTGGGTGGTTTGGGGGACATATTGGCAAATGATGAAAAGACAGGGGCACGTGCGTAAAAGCTTGAGCTTAAAGTCGCATCGTAGCCAGAGGGTCGGTAGAGAGTTTTTTTGGTGCTCTCTCCCTCGCGTAATTTCTGTGTCTTTTCCTCGCTGTGTTTTCTCTTCCATCTCTGGTAAGGTCAAGTTTCCAGTTGAATTCTGGATTCCATTTCGCGATCTTCGATAACGGTACCGATCGCTATCGCGATCGCGATTTTGGTTGTTGTAAGAACTCAAAGAAGAACAATTTGAGGAAGAAGATTCAGAGTTCAATCATTTATGGAGGCTGATTCGTGGAATGCTCACTTTCAGCTTTCATCTTCGCGACGCTACCGATCTCGGTCCGGTACGTTGCCGACGTTTTGTTTCGGAAATTATATGTTTAGTTCTGAATTTTTCATGGAAATGGCCGCTATTTTTTTTTGGTGATCTTTCTTGATTGTTTGGTGCAGGTGTGTACCAAGGAGATCATGAAGAAATTGAAGATGAAAATTCGAGGGCTGAGTTTTTGTGCCCTTTTTGCGCCGAGGATTTTGATATTGTAGGTCTTTATTGTCACGTCGACGAGGAGCACCAGGTGGAAGTCAAGAACGCGGTACGCCGAATTGATTATTTTGATTTCTAACCTAGATATGGCCGATCTATAGCATCCTTTATAAAAAAATTTAGAAATGTTATGTTTTGGTTCAGATTATTATGTACTTATTGTCTAGCTGAT
The DNA here is from genome assembly GCF_002738365.1 of Cucurbita moschata. Lineage (NCBI taxonomy): Eukaryota > Viridiplantae > Streptophyta > Magnoliopsida > Cucurbitales > Cucurbitaceae > Cucurbita > Cucurbita moschata. The sequence continues at coordinate 238,694 of NW_019268576.1, forward strand.
AAATGTAGAATTGTATTATTCTGTTCAGCTTCCTATGATGAAAACTGTGCATATTTGTATAAATATGCATCTTCCTGTCTTGATCTGTTTCGATTCCGATTATTGTCTCTTTAGCAGCGTTATTTCTTTATTTATTCTCGGTAAGGTCATTTTCTGAAGGTGCCAAACTGCGTTTCTAGATTCTGCTGCTTAATCTAGGATGGTATAGAACTAGAGATCATCATGAATAGGGAAAATATGAGAACAGAACTTTATTTTGTCTGACCAATGAATCCCTAGACTTTGTTCACTTTTCAGCATGTTTATATCAACTCCTACTTTGTTACTCCACTATGTGTTGAGAAGAGGAAATTAAGTGACAAATGTAAATGATTATTGTCTTTACCATTCCTTATTTTGTTCTTCCTTAAAGAAATCACTAGTACATTATGCAACCAATTTTTCTAATTGTATCTGATACTAGCGACTTCAAATTTTGTCAAATGGAGCTTCCCCTCGTTCTGTATGTCTCTGGATTGCTTGATTCTTTTATCTGTATGGACATTGTGAAGATGCCTTTAAATCTGGGTGTAAGTTTTATCTCACGATAGAGTATTATTGTAATTTCAGGTATGTCCATTATGCACAAAGAAGGTCGGAATGGATATTGTTGGCCACATCATCTCACAACATGGGAGCCTTTTCAAGATATCCTTAATTTTCGTTTTTGTTAATTTATATTCTGATTCTGGATATTGTTTCCATCATAACCAACTCAAATTTCACAGGATTTCTTACCTTTTTTTCTTTTCACCTAGAATTTGAAGATTTGGGAACTTTTAAGTTTGAGCAAAATTTAATGTATGATGTGAAAAGCCATTAGTGTTTTTAGAGGATGGTGTAGCTGTTAGTACTAGTGGTTATGTCAATTCCTCACATTGATGGCCAATCCTGTCTGTCAATCCCCTTTATTTTCTGTTTACTGATTTGTAGTTTCTACACTTCCTTGACTAAAAAATACGTGCAGCGACAGAGGAGATTGCGAAAATTTGGATCTAGTTTGACATTTTCGAAGCTGAGAAAGGAGCTTAGGGAAGGAAACTTGAGATCCCTTCTTGGTGGTTCTTTACACTCTGCCCCCACCAGTACTGAACCTGATCCATTGTTGTTTTCGTTTACTTCTAATCTGCCTACCGTCAGTCAGCCATCTAAAGTGCAGTCTCAACTGTGGGCTGAAGTAACTTCATCACAGGAAAGTTCCAAGGCTGACTGTTCAGGGAGGAGGTAAGAGACGACACCACCCCACCCCCCCCAAGCACAGTTTATACTTTGTTGCCTGCATGTTATAATGGTTAGATGGAATTGGAAAATACAACCCTTTTTGTGCATGTTATTCCATTTTGTGATGACCCATTCATTTGTTGTATCTATATCTTATATGATATAATACAAGAAGAGAAAATCCATTTATATCCCAAACTCTGGGATTGTATCACTTAAAACTCAAACTAACCTCTTATAAGTTAATCAATTCAGAGAGTCTGAATTGATTCATGTATGAAGGTTTAGGGTTAAAATTGATACAATCATTAGTTTGAGGTTTTAATTGATACATCCCCACAACTTAGGGTTATAAATTGATTTCTTTTGCTATAATATATTGTACTCTATGACTTCTTTTTGTTCCCGTATAAAGTCTGAATCCCGAACTTATTCTGGCAGCAACGTCTCAAGGCTGAGGGCTTCAAATAAGGATCAAAAGGAGAAGGCTCAGAAATGTGAATTTGTACAAGGGCTGTTGATGTCTACTGTGCTTGATGAGTTATGATTTGGTATAGGTTCAAGTATGGAACCGAGAGCGTAGGTTATCAGAATGGATCGATCTGATATGAATATTGCAACGGGTGGCAATAGATATTAGGTAATCTAAACTTCGCAATGTTCTATTATCCAAAAGTATATATGTGCATAAATGGAAAGATGGAAGGTTCTTGTTTTATCAACATTTAGTAACATGATATGATACTTCAACTCTTGATCGTAGATGATCTCCAATTCATCCTATAATTATGGTCCTCATCCGCTAGAGCTTAAGAGCTTTGAAAACTGTTTTAAATGTTGCTTAGGCTTAATTAATGTGTTTGTAGACTTTGGTGCTTCTTAGGTTTATTCTAAGATCTGGATCGATCGAGCTGAAGCATGCCTGCCTGTTCTGCTTTTTTTCTTTTTTTATTGTTTTCAATTTTCAATAATTGAATTAATTAGCCTTTACTATACTATTAAGGCTAATTCTAGTAATAGAATTCAAAAGGATTAATTAAGTTTGAAAAAACTAAAGATTTTTGGTTCATATATTTAATTTATGTAATTTGGGATAAACGCCATGATGTCCGATGTCCGATGTGGAGGAGAACAAACCACCATTTATATTTATAAGGGTGTGGAAACCTTCCTCTAGCAGACGCGTTTTAAAGTCTTTAAGGGAAACTCGAAAGGGAAAGCTCAAAGAGGATAATATATGCTAGCGGTGGATCTGGGTCGTTACAAATGGTATCAGAGCCAAACACCGGACGATGTGTCAGCCTTCTCACTGTTCCCCGAAGTGGGGTAGACACGAGGTAATGTGTCAGTAAAGACGTTGGGCCCCGAACAGGGGTGGATCTGGTGGCGGTCCCCCATCGATTAAAGGGAGTGCTAGTGAGGACGCATTGGTCCCGAAGGGGGGTTGATTGTGATGAGGAGAACAAACCACCATTTATAAGAGTGTGAAAACCTTCCGTTTTAAATTTTTGAGGGTAAGTCCGAAAGGAAAAGCCCAAAGAGGACAATATTGGCTAACGGTGGAGCGTTACATCAAATATATATGTTTTATGTGTAGATTTGTTTGTGTCGGGCAACTTAGACTCCTTTTGAAACCCAACTGGGAACTAAATACTCTAAATTTTATAGCTGAAATATATATATTTCTTTTTTAAAAAAAAAATAAATAAATGGAGTACACGTTAATGTAACATCCTTTTTGAAACTGTATACACTCTGTGACAGCTCGGTAACTTTAGCACAATAATTTATTAATGTATTGAATTATTGTTGGTTTTTATTATTTCTTACCTTTTTATTCGGGATGATTTTAGGATTATTTTAAAATTTATTTATATGTCATATAAATAATTTAAGCATTTAATTATGTTAATTGATTGGTTCAATCATATATATATATATATATATATATATATTTTAATTTTGTTTGTGATAATTGAGATAAATATTATAATATCAATTATGAAAACTTAGAATATGGAGTTATTATAATATAAAAAAAATGAAATTGACCATTAAAAAAAGATGATTGGTCAGTTTAGCGTCAAAATATTTGAGTGGTTGACTTGACCGTAATTCATGAAAAATTGTGATAAATGCATTATCAAATTAATAGAAGGAATTGACGATATGATAAGATTAATTAATGTTTTTATAATATTATGAAAAATATAAGATATAGTCGAGGTTTTGATTAAAGCAAATAAACTTAATGATTTCATTTATTTTTATAATTTTTTTAGAAATATTCGTTACTGTTTTCACCAAAATTTCCGTAAAACGAAATATTGACATTTATTTATTTATTTTTTAATAAATTAAATTTTTTTATTTGCCTAGAAAAAGCAATTTGAAACGCTAATTTTTTAATTCTATATTTATGATCTAAGATATTTTAGTTGAAAATTAAATCGTAAATTCAAGGTGACGTCGTCTCAAAATTATCATTTATAATTAAAATAAAATCGTTTAAAGAGCTTTAATTTTTCTTTTTACTTTCTGTTTAGTGTTTTTAGATTTTCTTCCATTGGCACAAAAACCTGAGTACCAAATTTGAACTCTCGACCTAAAGGGTCGAATAATGTATTCTTCTTCTATGAAAATCAACTATAGATTTATCTTCACGTTTTTATTTAAGCACGTTAGATAGGAACAAATTTGATAAATACTGATAACTCTCAGATGAAGTATTAGAACGGAAAAATCCGAAGTGCTTTTCTTGCATATTCTTGAAAAACCAGCGTTTATATATACATATAGGAAGATCTGTTTGGGAAGTAAGCCGCCCCTTTGACATCTCTTCGTATGCAAACAATTCTCGATGCAAAAACACAGAGACAAAATGCTGATATTTGAATAGGAGCACGATCCCAAATGCGACATAAAGTATGACAGACAGAAAGTGCTACAAAATGCGACATAATTTAAAAACATTATTTACGAAATTAAATGCAAATTTATTTATTGAAACCGAACCATTCATTTTTAAGCTTTGAAAATAGAAGAACCCCACATCCACAAACAACAATCCAAACACTTATTAGAAGAAGAAAGCAAAGCACACATAATTATGTCATTATAACGAAGCTTCTGCAATTTAGTTGAATTCGTTGGGGTTGGCCAAGAGGTAGGCCTCGGCGGCCTTGAGAAGGGCCAATCCCTTCTGCTCGCCGGACTTCAGCTTCTCCTCGTCGATTTGGTGGTCTCCCTTGGTGTGGTAAACGCTTGTGCTCTTCAAAATGGACCCTCCAGAAGGACCTTCAACCACCTTTATTTCCTTTGAAATTTTGTCAATGGCGTCCGATAAAAGCTCGCCTTCTAACACCGTGTACTTGTACGTTCGCGATGCTTCATCTATTACATCCAACCTGTGCTTTATGGTTTTCACTTCATCACCTGATTAATACATCAAGAATGTTTGTTTAATCCTCTATTTATAATCAAATAAATTACAAGAATGCGGAGAGAACAATATATAGAAAAAATTATGAACATTACCGACACTGAAGGAGATGGTCTTGATAGTTCCGGGCCCACCATCTCCTTCGAGAACGGATTGAGGCTGATTTGGCACAATCTTGGGATATAATTGGTCGGCACCAAGGATAAATGCCTTGAAGAACTTCTCTGGAGGAATGACCGACGCCACTTCGTTTTCGTAGGTGAAGACTCCCATTGCTATATGACAGCCCGGTAACTTTAGCAAAATAGAAAAAAATAGAGAATTATTGACTAATAAATAGCAAAGGCTTTGGATTTGAGCTTGGTGATGATGAAGGGTCACAGAAATGGTGTATTTATAGCTCAGAAATGAAAGCTTGCAAATTCCTCCTAAGATTTTAATATTTATTTTAATCGTTCAAAGTTTGATTAATTATTTATTAAGCAATGATGCCGGAAGCATAGCTCCATTTGATTCCCATTATTTGTCATTTATACATTTTTTAAAAAAAATAAAATTATTATTTTAAATAACCTATAATTGACTAAAATTTAATATTATTAAGACAACGAAACGCGGTGACATATTTATTAAACGAAGTTGATTAATTTAAAATAATGAATGAAATTTAGGGTTTCATTATTTATTTATTAAACTGTTTCATTATTTGAATTTAAGGAAATTATGATTCATAAAAAAAAAACATTATAAATTTTTTAGTTTAAATATATATATATATATATATATATATATATTGTAAATGGTTATTGTCTTGAGCTCATTGGAAATGTGTGTGTATATAATTTAATATAAAATACAACGAGTTTGATAAATATTCCACTAGAAGTTATTTAAAATAAATAAATAAATAAATAACCCTTTTGTCGTATTGGGAAATTTTGTGTTGTTGACTTCAATTTCGTGATAAATAAATGAAGGCAATTCATAATTTAAAAAAAAAAATCTTTTGAGATTTATTTTAACAATTTCCAAGATTTGAATATGTTCATCTTATGATAGGAATAAATAAACAATAACCATCAAGTAAAATACTTAAAATTAAAATAAAAGGGAGGACTGAACAGTTGAATTCTTTACAATTTTAATTTTTAAAGTATTTTCATTAATAAAAAATTTAGTTTTTAAATTTTAAAAAATTTATCACAAAATTAAAAATTAAAATTATTGATTAATTCTTTTTTTAAAATTATAAATTTTTTTTCCTAAGTATTCTCCCCCTAGTGTATATATAATTAATTAAAGCATGACTTTCATTCATTTAGTTATTTATGTAATTATTGATTGTTTATTGGTTTGAATACAAAAAAATGTCCATCTCAAGCGACCAATATTTTATTGATTTCCAGAAGCATCAGGCGGACTACCACCATTTTTTTAATAAAATAAACCAGCTGTGTATTAAATAAAATTAAGCTATGACAATTTCTCACAATATTATTTAATAACCATAATGATCCCACAAACAAAGCCTTGAAAAAACTATTATTTTGAATATAATTATTAATATTTTAAAACCGATTATTTTTACTTAACCTGTTGAATTATATTTAGATTTGCTAATTAATTGTTATTTAAATTGTCTAAACTATATTTTATTTAAAGGTTAGAGATGGATGAGAAGGTAATTAAACAGGTCAAAATTTGACTCGTAATGTCAAAATTCATCATCAATCGTTACAAAATAACAGCTAAGTATATAATTGAAGCCTATTTGATTTACCAAAATCGATCATTAGAACATGAAAAAAAGGAAGCTAATTCTCATTATCACTGCTTAATTCAGATTCATATTCTTCTTCCCCATAAAGAACATCGTCGACTTCTTCGTCGTCTTCGTCGTTGCTGCTCTCCCCTCCATCTATCTCGGGACCATGTCGTACCGTCTGGTCGGTTTTGTTGGCCGACGCCCTTTCAATCTATCAAATATGCAAAGGAAAGAAGCCCATCAAGCTTTCTCCAAGAACTCTTTTGAAATAAAATTTTGAATGAAGGATGTGAAAGTAACTCACTTGTGCCAACACCAGTTGCAAACGACCTGATAATTGAAGAAGAGGTTGAACTGCAGTCTCTTTGGATTTAGTAATCTTCAAAACCCAAAGAAAAAAGGATAAATCAACCTTGTTTTAATTAAAATTTTGTTATCCTTAGATAATGGAAAAGCAAAATGGATTACCTTAAACAAAGAATCAAGAATCTGGGTTGACTGCTCTTGAGACAAGATATGTTGATTGTGATTCAACAATAAACTATAAATCCACGGTAGGACGTTCTTCCCGCTACGCAACCTGAGGCAGACGCAACGAGGTCACTCCGTTAACCGAAGAACAGAATTCTTCAAAAAGTTAAAAAGAATTCTAACCAAGTTTACCTGGATTGCCAGATGCTAACCAAGTTACCAAGCAACTTGCATGCATCGCCCGGTGCTAACGATAAAACCGCTTCTCTTAACTAATCAAGTACAGAAGAAAGTAAAGGAATGGACATTTTGGGTAATGTAATAACGATGGGTGAAATCGAGGGTCGTCGTGAACCTTTTTCTGTGACATATTAGCTTCAAGATCGATGCCTTTGAATATTGCAGACTTAAGGATGGAGTCAGATGTATGATCGTCTGTACTGTCAAGTATGCCCAACGATCGGAGTTTGTCCTCCAGGCAAACTGCTGCAGAGTCCTCCACTCCGACAACATCTGGGGCAAGGAGAATTGACAACCAGACTGAATGAAATTGCTTTCAAAAACTAAACAGCAGTATGCATGTCACTATCAGATGTTCATGAAATTAGACCATGTTTGATTTGAATTAAAATGAAAATCCAAACTCAACCGCCGATTGATGCTTTGTTCGAAAAATCCCAAAATCTAGATTTGATTGTCGTGTCGTAAGAAAAAAAAGGATCACAGAAAACATAAGTAAGATCCTTTGCTAAAGAAAATGTGAGGGCATTGTGAGATCTCACATCGGTTGGAGAGGAGACGAAACATTTTTTATAAGGGTGTGAAAACCCCTCTCCCTAGCAGATGCGTTTTAAAAACCTTGAAGGGAAGCCCAAAGAAGACAATATCTGATAGAGGTGGGCTTGGACTGTTACAAATGGTATCAGAGCCAGACATCGGGTGGTGTTACAGTGATGACGTTGAGCCCCGAAGCGGGGTGCCCACCAGGCAGTATGCTAGCAAGGACGTTGGGCCTCGATGGACGGTAGATTGTGAGACCCCACATCGATGGGAGAGAAAAATGAATCATTATTTATAAGGGTGTGGAAACCTCTCCCTAGTAGACGCGTTTTAAAAATGTTGAGGAGAAGCCTGAAAGAGAAAGCCTAAAGAGGACAATATCTCCTAACGGTGGGTTCAAGCTATTACAAAATCTTATAGGAAGTTGGGTGAGAGAAAATTAGAACAATAGTTAGGATGATTATCATAAGATCTAATTTCTTTCAAAAGTATTTTTTTCTTGTAGCTGCCTTATTGAGCTCTAACTCAACATTTTTATGGGTAAGAAGCCGAGCCTTCATCGAAAAAAAATGAAGAAAAGAAGCTCGACGTTGAGGCGCCTTTTCATAAGCCCTTTGGTGTTCGTTTCTTCGGTAAATTTCATCTATCAATTGTTTATATATAGACTCCGTCGAATAAAATAGCTAAAACTGTCAATTGTACCTTTTACTTGGCTCCCACTGTCGACCAATTCGGTCATAACATCATCGCGGTCAACATGTAAATCGTGATATAAGGTACGTTTCTCTTGAGAATCGAAAACCTTCGGAATTGGACGCAAGGCATCTTCAGCATTAGCTCGATCTAATGCAACGACTGCACCGATATAAGAGAAGTGATTAACCAGACAAAAAGAATTAGAAGTATAGAAAAGAATCCATCTTCAAACTAGTAGGATCTCACCTCCTCCCTGTACATCTAAAACCTTCTTAGATTTTCCGACCGAATGACTCGGCAGAAGAATTCCATCATTGGAGCTGTTTAAAGTTATGTCAGTACCGGAGTGCACCATGACGTTTTGAAATGAAGGTTTCACCAGCAATCCATGAGCAAGGAAAACCTGGCCCGACCCAGATTTCGGAATTCCTTGAAATTGTGCAGCATAAATAGAAGGTGTTACCCGTTTTTTACTCTTGGAGGAAATATCATTGTTAGATATCAATACTTTAGTAGGCTTGACACTTCGTAACTCTTCGAGATTCTGTCCATACCATAAATAACAAACACCAATTTCTGATATAGCCAAAACGTACAGCGCAGCTTCATCAACTCCACCACCACCCGAGCGCCTGCTGTCCACGAAAATGGCAGGGTGCTCCATTGCGAGAACACAACTAGCTGATTGCTTTTTCTCTCCGCCTAAACTCCAAACAACGATATACCTTTCACCAACCCCGGATGAAAGAATGTATTTTCCATCTTCGGTAAAAACCATACATCGAACAGCTCCCTATGCGTCGGAACGAGAAACTATTATTCTACTAGAACTTGGAAGTCAACACAAAAAATGAAAACCGATCAGGACAAGTGAAGAATATAATACTCACAGGATGCCCGGAAAACTTCTGTATCTTTTTGTGATCAGAACAATTGAAAATCTTCATTTGCGAGGCTGCAGTTGCTATTTTCTTTCCATCTGTTGCAAGCCGAAAACCAACCCAGACACGTTCTAAGTCAAATATTATCGAAGACTAAAATACCAGCCCAACAAACGGAAATGCCCCCAACCCGAAAAACTATACAAAAAAGGTGCCCAGTCTAAAAGGACACAACCAAGAGAATAATTTCAAGGCTTCTAAAAGGTAAATGTGCATGTGACTACCTGGAGAAACAGAAATACAGGATATTGCCTTTGTCGAAGCCTTGAACTTCCTCAACAGGCTTCCCGTCACAGAATCAATTTCGCATAGCATTCCATCAGCACCAGCAGTATAAATGCACGAACCGTGTGTAGGAAACGAAATTGTAGCAACACCACTGGCACAAGAGAAAACTGAATGTAATGTAACTCTAACGGTTTTTCGCTTTCCTTTTTTTGAAGGTAGAGAGGACTTGGATGTCGGGATCGTTCATCCATCTAAATTCTTAAGAGAGAAAAATGCAACTTCCTAAAGATTACCGTCGTTTAAGAGAAATGACGAGACTAAACGAGCAATACCGTAAAAGAGATTTTGATCTTACCCAGGATGACAATCACTTATTTTCCACTTCAATTCCCCAGCTGCTACATCAAGAGCCATAACATCACCACTACCAGTTCCTAACAACAACAACGAACATTGGCGCTTTCTTTTTCTCTGCATCGAAACAAAAAACATACATTCAACACTGACATACTAAAATGATCTTCGAGTACTCGTGACTAAGAGATTGAATCTTCGAGTACTCATAACAGAAATTAGTTTATCCAATCCATAATGTAAAACCTTTTTCTCCAATGACAACCATTTCATGCATTTATAATCAACAGATAGATGCCCTTTTCCTGATTTCGTTAGTATGCTCGTTGAATCGGTTGTAAAGAAATCTGCAAACTCCGTCTGTATCTGACCTTTCAACGTGTCCCAGATCTTAACATAAAGAGGAAGAAAAATAATCATATTATGGAAGAAAATTGATAGGTTTAATCTTATTAACAACCGGCTTAGCTAAAAGTTCTCAAAACAAACAAGCAATTCTGATTCAATATACAACATTTAACAGCCCCATGTCATGTTCTCAGCATCCGCATTGGCATACAGTGGAGAAACAAATACCTTGATACGACCATCTCCCGAGCTGATGGCAAACAAATGCAAATCAGGACTAAAAGATGTTAACAGATCTCTGATATTCGACGACGCCATGAATCTGAAATGTAAACATTATAATAATTAATAATAATAACTCGTTAGAAAAATAGAATAATCATTAATCATATGCACTGAGAGTTAAGATGCTCGATTTTCTTTGAGAGGTATAACAACATAACGATTAGCTTATTAGCAAATAATATGCTTCCTGAATAAAGTAAACTGAAACGGCTATGAGTGCGAGCAGTAATTAACCAGAATCGACGGTTCAATGCAGAAGAAAAACAGAACCTTCTGGTCGAGTAGATTTAAGGATACTTTTGAAGTTTGTGAGAGGATCAGTGGCTAAAGGAAGCACAGAAACAGAGCTTCAACGATCAAAAGCAGGCTTAGCGGCTGAGAAAGCGCTGGCCCTAGAGTCTTAGCTCCTCGCCGTTTGGCGCTATACAGTTCCTTTTTGATAGACAACGATCAACTGACAGAAATATGCAAACCGGTGGGATGGAGGCGGCGGCGGTGGCGACACTGGACTGCTGGAAGGGAGGAGGATACGGCGGGAAGAAGAAGAAGTGGAGCGCGTGAGAATGAGGGGAAGACGGAAGAGGTTTAGGGTTTTTGTTTCCTTTTTTATTTATTTATTTATTTATTTATTATTTTACATAGTAGGCTGTCGAGTATGGTAGTGATCAACAAACATGTTTCTGTGTAATTGAATTTTGTTTTAATTTAAATTGTGAAATTAATAAAATGTAATCATGTAGTTCCAAATTATCATATAATTTCATTTTATAAGAGCAAAAATCCTTAATGTTAAATTTTGGATTTAAATTTTACAACAAAACTAATTTACAATACACTTTCAATTATACTCTGACCCTTCAAAAAAAAAAAATTAAGATATAGTTTGGTCATCTTTAAAATAATTAATTAATTAAAATATACATTATTGTCTCCCGCTTTTTCGATCTCGTAAGTCGTTTAACTAAAAAGCTAATGTTTTATTAATGTTTTTACTTTATGTGAGATCCCACGTCAGTTGGGGAAGAGACAACCTTGGTATGGAAACCTCTTCTTAAGAGACATGTTTTAAAAATCTCGAGGGAAATTCCGGAAGGGAAAACTTAAAGTGACAACATGTTAGCGATGGGCTTTAGCTGTTACAGATGGTAATAGAGCCAGACACCAAGCTATGTATTAGTGAAGAGGATGAGTCTCAAAGGGGAGTGGACATGATGCAGTGTGTCAACAAGGACGTTGGGACTCGAATGGAGGTGGATTGTGGTATCACATCGATTGGAGAAGAGAATGAGTGCTAGTGACGATGTTGGGTGTGAAAACCTCTTTCTAGGATACATGTTTTAAAATCGTTAAGGAAAGGCCTAAAAGAAAAAACCGAGAAAACAATGTCTGCTAGCGTGGATGGTTACCCTTTGCCTATTTTATTTTCTCTTTTTTCATTTGGCATATTTTCAAGTTGAAGGTGTTTTTTTTTTCTTTTTTTTTCAATAATTTAGCATAAAAATTAAAATAAAAACAAATAAAAGAAAGAACCCTAAACCCTTTATATTACTCTCGCGCTCACGTGCTGTACCTTCTACTTCTTCTTCACGCCGACTCCTCTGTTTCAGCTGCGCAGTTTCTCCCCGCCTCTCTCTCCCGTTCTGTGCTGCCACCACCGTCGCGGACACGCCGCTGCAGCCCCTAGCAAGTTTGCGCCGACTTCTCACTCTCTCGTTGTTACTGGTATTCTTCCAATCTCCGTCTATGCCTTTATTCTCACTTGAAAAACACAAACTAATGAAAGAATGGAGAGTATTGATTTTCCCTTTTTCATAACAATAGACGAATAACAAAACAGATGAAAACATGAAGCCTTGCGGCAAATTGAGACTCTTCGAACTGCCTTTTGATCTGTTGCATATTTCATTCGAAGTTTTTAATAATATTATCCAATTCTCTCTTAATGCGTAGCTTGTAGGAGTTATTTTGGTCGACCGAACGGCCTCAACTTATTTATATTTGTGAAGTAGCTTCAGCCCCTACAATGGTGGCGAAGAGCCAGGAAAACCGTCAACCCAAAAACAGGAGGCAAATTTCAGGCAACAAGAGTTCCTCGCATGGTTCCGCTTCGAAGAAACCGAAGTTCGTAAATGACAAGCCCTCGAAGTCCCATGGCCTGGGAACTGTTGGTAAACCCTTCAAATCGAAGGTTGAAAAATCAGAAGCTAAAAAGGAGCCAATTACGAAGCGAGAACATCGCCTCCAAGCTAAGGTCTGTCAGTTTGGTTCAATCATCTGTTTATTTCCTTAGATTTCTCTTGCATTCTAATGGTTCCGTCTCTCGAGGAGATTTCTTGAATATTGTTTTGTTATCTCATCAGGAACTTGCAGAGGCTAGGAAGAAGAAAAGGAAACGACATTATGATTTGGAACATGTAAGTTTCTCAACTTTGAATAGTTATTTTCTGCCCCATTGGCTCATCGAGTGTTGAGTTGGCCCTGAGGATAATATGAGAGGGTCCTGATTAGAGTATGGCATTTCACTGCTGAAATCCGGTTAAGCTACATGTGGAATAGTTATTAACTAAGTTGAAGCCAACATTTAGTGTCAAAGAAAACAAAAATTAAACTGACTGAACCCGGGTAGGGGGGGGAATTGAAGCGAGGGACTGAAGGAAGGTTGAGAGGAGTGGGCAGCCTAAACCGACATCGGCTACTGACACGCTTATTTTTCAGTGATTGTTTTAACATTAAGTTACACTACTTTATTGTGAGATCCTACATCGGTTGGGGAGGAGAACGAAACATTTTTTTTATAAGAGTGTGGAAACCTCTCCCTTGCACACGCGTTTTAAAAACCTTGAGGGGAAGCCCGAAAGGGAAAGCTTAAATAGGACAATATCTGATAGCGGTGGGTTTGGATTGTTACACTTGTGTTCAATACGACCATTTTTATTTCATTGGAAAAATAGTGACTCAACTGCAGACTTTCAGAAGCTAATGATAGTTAGATTAAAGTTCTTTATATCCTTCCCACCCCTAACTATTCATGGCGTGCAGGAGCTCGCACATCTATGGGAGAAAATGAGGGTTCGAAATATCACCAAAGAAGATAGATCCAAGTATGAGTATCAGAACTGAATTTAATTTTCCCTGCCATCTCCCATATCATTGACCTTACTTCTCTTATAATGACAATTTTCAGATGGGTAAGTAAAGCATTAGAAAACATGAAGGGGAAGATCCCTGAAATTGCAGGTTCCCATGTGTCGTCTCGTGTGCTTCAGGTGAATTTTCCATGCAAAAGCTCTTTGATCTTCACAGATGTATATTTTCCTGTTTACTTTTAATTCTCTTTGATCTTCTGCTATAGACTTGTGTTAAACACTGCACAGATGCCGAGAGAGAGGCAGTGTTTGAGGAACTTAAGCCTCATTTTCTCACTCTTGCTTGCAACACTTACGCAGTTCATCTAGTGAAGAAAATGTTAGATAATGGTATGTTCTTATCTTACCACTTAAGCCTTCCTTGTTGATTTCTTCCAAACAAGGCGCTGATTTTTGCATGTCATGTTTGTAGCCTCGAAAAAGCAGCTGGCTGGGTTTATCTCCTCTCTACATGGCCATGTAGCTTCTCTTCTTCGTCACATGGTTGGATCTTTAGGTATTTTAAGGTTCCTGGGTGCTGGCTCATCCAAGATCTTCAACTTTTAAGAATTACTGCATGATTTATCATGTAAATATATTTACTTTTACATTTGTCAAATCTTGTATCTTACTCGTTCTTTTTGGTTTGTATGTTCAACCAAGTCTCATTAAGTACTTCCGTATTGCTTCTGTCGTTTTTCTACTCTTTATGAACTAGCAAACACATTTGTTTAGTTTAGTTAGTGGTGATACATATTGTGAGATCTCCCATCGGTTGGAGAGAAGAACGAAACATTCGTTATAAGGGTGTGGAAACCTCTACCTAGCAGAGCGTTTTAAAAACCTTGAAGGGAAGCCCATAAGGCAAAGCCCAAAGAGGACAATATTTGCTAGCGGTGGGCTTGGGCCATTACAAATGGTATTAAGACTAGACATTGGACGATGTACCAACGAGGAGGTTGAGCCCCGAAGAGGAGTGGACATGAGGTGATATGCCTGCGAGGACGCTGGGCCCCGAAAGGGGGTGGATTGTTAGATCCCACATCGGTTTGGAAGGAGCATTCTTTATAAGGGTGTGGAAACCTCTCCCTAGCATACGTGTTTTACAACTTTGAGGGGAAGCCCAAAGAGGACAATATCTGCTAGCAGTGGGCTTGGACCGTTACACATGTAATTAGGTTTTGATCTCTGTAGTCTTTATTGTTTTTGTTTGTGAAAAGATTTATATATGAATGATGCAACTCAACAACTCAAGCATGAATTTGAACATTACCAATGTCATTATTAATGTTTTACTTGCATTTTGGCAGTTGTTGAACATGCATACCATTTAGCGAATGCAGCTCAGAAACAAACACTTCTATTGGAACTTTATTCGGTGGAACTCCAGCTATTTAAGGATCTCGTCTCGATGAAAGAAAGCAGGTTAAGAAATTGGCAAGTCTGATTATTTTGTATCTTTCTTCGGCAGACCCTCTCATCAGAATTATGTTATTTGCAGGCTAGTGGATGTAATTTCAAAATTGGACATTAAAAAAGCTTCGGTCTCGCGACACATGACATCAGTAATTCAACCTATTTTGGAAAAGGGGATAGTTGACCACTCTATTATACATAGGGTTCTGATGGAATACTTTACCATTGCTGATAAGGTGTTGTGAAATTTTTCATTTTTTTTACTACTAATATGATATTCATTGAGTTATAATTTCTTTCTAAAGGACTCTTTTTCTTCTTAATCAATTTGTTGGAAGACATCTGCCGCAGATGTAATCCAACATTTGTCCAGTTCACTTCTTGTTCGAATGATTCACACTAAAGATGGATCAAGGATCGGTGTACTTTGCATAAAACATGGGAGTGCAAAGGTTTGTTTATCAATCCGTTTTTGTATCTTAAAATCAAAAGAAACAAATAAAATAATTTGTTGTCTTTGGTTAATTATCTCAGGAAAGAAAGAAAATCGTCAAGGGAATGAAAGGCCATGTGAAGAAGATAGCACACGAACAATATGCGGTTATGGTAAGCATTACCTTTTAAACTGTGCCTACTAAATCCTTCTATATCTGAAATTAGGAAACATTATCTGTTCTCTGGACTTGCTGAAATCACTTAGTATTTTGTTATTGCTGAAGTAGTGTATATATATGTGTGTGTTATTTTTATTTTATTTATTTTATCTGACTGTGAATCCACCAATATCATATTATGGGGTACCTCTTGCGTCTTTCAGGTTCTTGTGTCCATTATCTCGGTTGTCGATGATACAAAGCTGATTAGGAAGGTTAGTTCTTAACCATCTATTGCAGACTGTTGTTCAACATGTTTATTGTGTTCTCCGATACATATTGAAAGTTGGATTTTCACGTGTTTCAGATTATTATTAACGAGCTCGAGAAAGATTTGAAGGAGCTTATTTTGGATAAGGTCTCTATTATTCTTTACATATCGAAGTTACGATTACTCCATAATATAGTCCTTTTCTCCCTGCTAACTTTATATTTCTTTGAATCTTCATTTGTTCAATTACAATTTTAGAATGGAAGACGTGTAGTACTGCAACTACTGCGTCCCAATTGTTCGCGCTACTTCAGTCCCGATGATCTTGCTTCTTTAAATTTATCAATACCTTCTCTTTGCAACAAGGTATTTTGACTTTTATCAATGATTTCATTTTGTATAACTAATTCTTACTTTTGAAGCAAACTGCCAACATTATATTTTATAACTAGACTATGCCTTCTTCGCAGTCCGAGTCAGGAGTCGATAGAGCAGAAGAGAAGGCTGATAGTGACATGGGCGAAACGGAAGGTGAGGAGGTTGATGGAGGTGAGGTTTCTGCCGAGGGCTCTGAAGCTGTAGAGGGTGGTAAAAAAGATCCTCTTATCCGAAGACATGAGTTGTTGGTGGATAGCGGGCTTGCCGAGGTTCGTTATTTGAACAATGTGCGATATTGCCATATTTCTCTTTATATATGAAGCATGATTATGACTTGGAGAGCTTTACATCTTTCAGAAGCTTGTTGATGTATGCGTCAACAATGCTGGGGAAATACTAAGGTCAAATTTCGGCCGAGAAGTAATGTACGAGGTATATATTATACTAAACTCGAACTCGATAACTCATCTAGTTTTCTTCTTCCATCAGTCTAATTAGTTGCATCAATTTTTGCATTCAGGTTACGACGGGGGGTGCCGATGACGTTCTTCAATCGAAATTGGGAGAAAAGCTGAGTGGTTTGTATGAAGCTATAGCTTCACTTGCAGCAGAGCCTAAATCTGAAGACGCAGCCGCAGGCGATGAGCATGTCCTTGAAAATTTCCACTCTAGTAGGACAATAAGAAAGCTTATCTTGGACTGCCCTGCCTTTGCCCTCACTTTGTGGACCACAGCACTTGAAGGGAAATCCAAATTGTGGGCTCAAGGTCACAGGTTCGTCTTAGATTTTTCGATTCGTAACCCCGTGGATCAAATTGAAGTGTTCGTGCTTCTTAGATTCACAAGCGTATGATATTTCTAACCGTCCCGAACCACGAGATACACATTCTTATGAGGTTGTAATTTGTTCTTTTATTTTTTCGAATCACAGTTGTAAGATTGTCCAAGCTTTCCTGGAATCCACGGACTCAAAGGTACGTGAAATTTCAAGAGTAGAGTTACAGTCCTTGATTGACGAAGGGTTACTCAAAATCCCAGACACCAAGCAGTCTGCCGACAAAAGCTGAATACCCAATTTTGTGGATGAAAGGAAACTGCGCATCCTTGAGGTACTGTACTCTTAAACTACGGCATATCTGTTGACTTGCTTCTTTTTTCATTTTTTTCTTCTCTTTTCTGTCTGGTCGTCGGGTCTAAGTTTTGAGGTATAGAAATTTACCATGCAAGTAGACCCTGTTCTCTTAAAAACGATTATATATTTAAAGTTATTAGCCTGATTAAACGTTTTGCCTTATGGCTTCAAGTTCCATTCATTTTGTGCTCTTTGGTTAACTGGTGGTCAAATTCGATGCCCAGGATGTCGGTTCGAGATAAGGTTAAATTGATGTTAAAATTGTTTTTTCGATGATTGGATTGAACCAAATCGGACGAACGACCAAACAAGTCAACTACCAAACATGGTAAAATAAACCTAGTTTGTTCGAAGTAAACTGTTTTTGGTTACTCTATAAATACTGATCGTTCAAATGGATGGAATCGATTAGGTTGAACCCTTTCGATTGCTTCATCAATTAGTCCGTTGTAGTTGATCAAATTCTTGCCAAGTATAAAGGGTTGATCAAATTAAGTTTCGTAGTTTTGGGGTGGTTTACGTAATTTCTAAAAATTATTATTATTATTTTAACAAATTTTAAAAATTGGGGGAAAAAAATGAATTTAATTAAAATGGTATTTTAACATAAAGCTCGAGTCAATATTTGTGGGACAGGCCGCAGGCTAAAATGTTGACCGGATAAAATAGTTACGACCCCTGCAGGTGTGAAGGGCCATGGCCACAGGCTCCTAAATAACCAATGTTACAAATACGAATGACCGACCACCGACAAACCGATGTTTATAACAGTTTTTACATCAAACGACCACACCGACAAAAATGCACATAGAATTCCCGGCGTATCCGGTTGGCGGTCGTAAGATAAGAACCTTCGACCTTTTTTTTTATAAAAATAATAATAATAATAAATAAATAAATAAAATAAAAAACCAGAAGCATCTTAAAATAATTTTTAGAACTTATGAATGTGACCTTTAAACATACAAACTATAGTTTTCGAACCTGTCCCCTCCTTTCTTTTCGGTAGGTATCTATGGCTGACGTTTCATGATTATCCTTATAATTATTGATTGGAACATGTATATTTTTTAATATTTTTCTATCTGCCCCTTTGTTTAGGATTTTATGGTAGTATGCTATTATGTATTATTATTATTATTATTTAATGTAACCTCGGTGGGAAATAGATTTAACACGAAGGTTTGTGTTTATTTAGTCTTTAAACGCGTGAAATTATAAATTTAATGGCCTACCTTCTTTATTTTTTATTTTTAGATTTACATATCTAATGAACAACCGCAAAATTGGAAAATTGGAAATTTCGAGATTTTTTAGACTTTTTTTTATAAGGAGACCATAAGTACAAACTTCTTGTAATTGATCCAGTAGTTTATGAGGTGATAATTTTATTGGAGTATTGGGACTCGAGATGACTGCTCTCAGTGCAATTATGTCATCATGTTTGACATATGATGGCTTGAATCATGAGCTCGGTAAAGATTTACCTTTTTGTAGTAACAATGATATGGTTTGGATGTCAACGCTAACAAATTTTCACAAATTTTTTTAAATAATATATATTTTTTCTAATATAAAATTTAAAAAGAGATTCTTTTTGCTCCAAACTTTTAATTGAATGGAAGTAAACTAGACGTTAATGTAAATAATAACCGTTTGAATAATTTGTTAAATTAACTTTATTTATGAAATTTTAGAAAGATACCAGAAGAATCTATCTACCTCTCAGCCGAAATTAATAATTCTATTAAAATTTTAGAACCAATTTTGAAATAATTTGAATATAATGAATGCGCATAAATATACTTTTTTCAACAATAAATTGAACATTTATGGTGAAAATCGATTTTCCTCCCTAATTTAAAAATAATTTCCACCCTTGATTAATTAGTATAGTAGATAAACAACCGCCAGGATTTTCGAAGTGGTCCCACGCGTGTTGTTCGGGGTTCGCTGAATGTGGGCCCACGTCCACGACCTCCGATCCAATTATAGACAGCTATTGCGATTTGTCATTAATCATTATCTTCTTCTCCCCCACCTTCATCCATCTATTTTTCAAGTGCCCACTCCACTATACCATTAATCTATTTCCTTAATTTTTCATTTTTTTTTAATATTTATAAAACATTTAATGCCTTACAAAAAGTTAAAAACTTTATTTGTTTTATGCTTTATTTACTTATAAAACATACTCCTCACAACTTATTAACCAGTTTCACCTCATACCTTAATTAATTACTAATTAAGGAAAAAACGAGAATAACTGATACATCCCTTGGTATAAATATATTAACGCTAATAGATGTTAATACCAACATGAACATAGCTCAATAATAATTGATACATATTTATTTTTTTGGGCTGAAAATTAAGTTCCTCAATGTTAATATATTAAATAGTAGGATACCTTATCGTCCATACTAATAGAGACTAATACGAGCACGAGTACAACTCAATAATAATTGATACATGCTTAATTTTTTATATTGGAAATTAAATTTCTCGATGCTAATTGTTGGATGATGAAAATCTCACATCGACTATTTTAGGGAATGATCATGGGTTTATAAACAAAGAATACTCTCTTAATTGGTACGAAGCATTTTGGGGAAACTCAAAGTAAAGCCATGAGTGCTTATGCTCAAAGTGGACAATAACATACCATTGTGGGAGACTAGTGTTTATCTAACATGGTATCAGAGTCATGCCCTAAACTTAATTGTGCCTTAAATGCTAATTTAGGGAATGATAATGAATTTATAAATAAACAATACTCTTTACATTCCTTTTCAGTCTCAATCTTTATTAAAAAAAGAAAAAAAATTTGTGTGTTCCACGTCAAATTAACCTTTTCGAATATGATAAAATTTGGGCTTAAACCTAATTGATAGCATTCCGCGAGTTGGGATTCGTTACCATTCTTACAATGACGAAACTACCCTTCATATCCGCCCAGTCGTTTAAGTAAAGATTTATTTCTGGTTTGCCTCCAAACAAACGCAATTCTCTCTCTAGATTTTAGGAATCGTATTCGCCTTCCTGAATTTCTTCATTTCTTCTCCGATCCTCTACTTCTCTAATTTTTGGAGCCCTAGTTTCGTTTCGCATTCTATTCTACCAGTTTTGCGGTTGTTTCAAGTGTTGAATTTGCCATAAATCATCGCACTTCGAGTTTGATGGTTTTTTTTCCTGAGGCTTCGATCTCCACAATTCGATACCATGGCGGCCGGTGCAATGGCAACCTACGCGGCAGCCGCCTTGATAATTTATTACGTCCTGAGCAGGAGATTAGCAGCAAAAGGTGATGAAGATGATCGGAATGGTAATTTGTCCAAATCGATTAGATCGGGAAGGAGAAGGATCTCTCGGAGGCCGGCTCAGGCGCCGGCAACGTGGTTTGAGACAATAACTACTCTATCGGAGACTCTTAGGTATACGTACTCAGAAACCTTAGGGAAATGGCCGATCGGTGACTTGGCATTTGGCATTAATTACTTGATGCGGAGACAGGTGCGCTCTTTTTTCCTTGAGATTCTTTTGTTCGTTCGATTTATCGGACACTATTTGCGATCTTTCATTGTTCGACGTGCATTTGCTCGTGCTTGTTTTTGCTTTTGTTTTTTGCCTCCGATAATTGTTTGAGAGTCTCATTTCTTGAATGCACACATACGACGTTGTTGTTGTTGTTTATATATATATATATATATACTTATTATTTTAGATTCTTGATATGGCATAATTTGTTGTTACTGATTAACTTTTTTTAAATGTTTTTAAATCACGAATGCTTGGTGCTTTCCTTGTGCTAGAACTCGTTAGTGAATTTATTCCTGATGTTATGTATGTTCTGTTATCTGAATTTAGCGATGTTACTCTCACACGAGTCTCGATCTCTCACTGTTCGACTTGCATTCGCTTGTGGTTTTCCTCATTCCTGTTCATATCAAGAGTATGAGCCACACAAAATTCCAGTTGTCGGTTTAGAGTCTTCATTTTCTGAATGCGGACAGAGGAAATTGTTTTTTATTCTAAAAAGCTTGACATGTCTCATTTTATCCTTACCGTGTTACTTTTTTCTGTATATTTTTATATACGTTTGTCTGCTTGTGATTGTTGTTTTCCTTGTACTGAACTCGAAAGTGAATTCAGTTTTGAGGTTGTGTATTTTACATAATATCGACTTAAGCAATGTTACTCGGCTACGACTCACGATCATCCACTGTTTGCATGCATTCGCTTGGTTGTTCATTTGTTCCCTGTTCCTGTTCGTATCTAGAATGCGTACCACACAGGATCCCTGTGGTCGTTTAAGAGCCTCTATTTCTTGAATGTGGATGGAGGACGTTGTTTTTTATTTGAAAGTCTTCATACTTCTGTAATTTCTTATTACTGTTTTAGATTTTTCAGTGGTTTTTTTCAGTCCTCTGGATGATTGTCGGTTTCCTTGTAGCGGAACTTGAAAGTGAATTCAGTTCTGAGGTCATGTAGTTTTGTAAATTGGACATAGCGGTGTTACTCTTCTTGCAGGGAAATTTACAAGTTGCTAACGTGTATGCGAGCGACGACAGTGTACAACTTAAAGGTCCTGAAATTATCGCAGATTTGAAGAGCTTTTTGCGGTTGCTCACCTTCTGCATGTTTTTCTCTAAGAAACCGTTTCCAATATTTTTGGAATCTGCCGGCTATTCTCAGGAGGATGTGCTTATTCAGAAACCAAAAGCTGGGGTATTAATCTTCTAGAATCTCATTTGTTTAGATTTTCACCTTGCTTTGAATTCATTTTAAGCGTGCTGATTGTGGAATTTGTGTTTCATGAAAGCTCGACTGTAGTCCTTCGTTATCCTCGTTAATAGGACTGCCTAATCGCCGATTTTTATCGCTACTTAGCAATTTTAAACCTCGACTGCTTTCTCTACATCGATTCAATAGCGTTATTAATATTCTTGTAGGAAAATTGCATTATCAGCATCATAACACAATCTGTCAGAATGCTAAATGGCCTAAGTGGTGAAGACTTGCTACCTCTAAGAATAATCTAAACACTCGATGTCTCCTATATTTGATGTTTTCCTATGCTCACAATATCTAAATATCTTCTTTTTTTTTATCATTCGAGTTTTAGTATTTTTTTGAAGTTGTACCCTTGATTGTTTCGGTGGTTAGAATTCTTCTTCTGGCTTGAGTATTTCACCATAGTTTTTAATTACTACCTTTACTAATTGCAGATTTTGAAGCCTGCCTTTACAATAATTCGTGATAGTAATTCCAAATGCTTCCTTTTATTGATTCGGGGTACTCATAGTATAAAAGACACATTAACTGCAGTAACTGGTGCAGTGGTTCCTTTCCATCATTCAGTTTTACATGATGGTGGGATAAGTAATCTAGTTTTAGGATATGCACACTTTGGGATGGTTGCAGCAGCTCGTTGGATTGCGAAGCTAAGCACTCCTTTCTTACTCAAAGGCCTTGATGAGTTTCCCGACTACAAAATAAAAGTACGTTGTTTTCTTACTCAAATTCAATTATTTCTTTATTTTTCCTTACAATGTCCTTGTTTCCTTCTATTAACCTGATGCAAACTTCTGTTTTGCCTACCATATTTCATCCTAATCGTGTTTGAACCAATAACTGTATTTTTCTCCTCTTATGTTTCTGAGAATGCATTCTATTATTCTTATGGCTTTTTTATTAGCTGTGTGACCTTTCAGTTTTATGATGTGTTTACTTATATATTTGATGAAATTTGGCCTGTGCAGTTGGTGATCATCCTTTTTAGAGGAATTTTTATGTTACTCTCGTCTCATTGATATTGATAACTAAGCACGAAATTCTGTTTTCATGAGATTTATCTTATTGACTTTGTGAACTTCTTGATAAATGATATTGTTCCGTATATTATTCACTGCCACATCATACTGATCTTCTGAAAGGTATCCGAAATTCTCACTCTATCGAATATATCCAACCCCATACAAAAATTACCATACACCCGACTGGCCCACCCCAAGGAGACAGAAATCTTAGAGGAAAAATGTTGAAACCACAAACATCATCAAACACACTTCAATTCTATTTCTTTAGAAGAAAGATGTTGAAGCCATATATTTCAAGTTTGAAAGGAATTGTAGAAGGAAGATGTTGAAGGCACGAACATCATCAAAATACTCTTCAATTCTTTTCTTTATAACTCAACCCCCATCTCCACATGCGCGCATCCACCCTAGTAGCTCATCATGAAGAGACAGAAATCTTAGGACGCCTTGCTGTAGTTTGAATGCAAGTGCATATGCCATGATCCAAGGTTAACCCAAACCAATAGGGATGACCTCTGGTCAATGTAAATGGTAAGGGCTTAGCGATAATAGGTCTAAGCTCTTTAGGTTTTTCTTGGCAATTGAATGTAGTAGAGTTAGATAGTTGTTTGTAAGAACGGATGGGGTGCTTGCAAGTTATCCGGCTAACCCATAGCTTAGAGATTGTATAAGCATAATACTCAAAAGATCCATCCTGTCCTTGTAAGAAAGAACCTGTTCAACCCGCAACCATTAGGAATGTGAATTAGACCAAATAAACCTGCAATTTTGGGAGGAATTTCAAGAAATCTATTCACATTGGAGGGTCAAGGACTGAGTTTGAAAGCCACAAACACTTGTTCGAATGGATAGACAAGATAGTTATTTGTTTAGTTATTATAAGAACAACGATATTAAGATTTTCATGTGAAAACACTTCCTTACGCATCCTCCCTTTCTCTCTCTCTCTCTCTCTCTCTCTACAAGACCTTTGCCATTCCAAGAAATAATCTATGAGAAACAAGAACGCTAAGATTCTCGAGTTTAAGATGAGACTTCTACATGCTAAGCTAGCTTTCAAAGTCTAAGTTTAATAGCATAATGTAAATGCTAAATTCACAATGCCAAGTAGTACTCTTATGAATACTGTAGAAAATAAAGAAAACTACTCTAATGAGCTATTTTTCTGCTTGGTTTGAATCTTTATTTGATTTTTATATCTAATGTTGAGCACATTACTAATGAGTAGAATTTTATATCCAGATTGTTGGGCATTCTCTTGGCGGTGGAACCGCTGCTTTATTAACATATATTCTTCGAGAACAGAAGGAGTTCTCCTCTAGCACCTGCGTCACATTTGCCCCAGGTTTGCCAACTTCCTCATTTGTTGATATTCCATTTTCTTCTTCTTCTTATTCAACATGTGAGATTTAGTTTGCTTTGCTTTATTGGATTTAATAAGTGACAAAATCATGCATTTAGTCCATGTTTTACAATCGATTTCTTTAATCGTTGCTTTGTTCCAATGGTTTTAATGAACGCGAAACATGTTTCACAATATTCTTTACTTTTTTTTTCTTTTATTTTTTTGAGTTCATGAACCTGTGAAATTGGGAAGCTTCCAACCTTTAGACATCTCTTTGTAGAAAATATACACCTTAACTTAATAATCCATACACAGAATTTCATTGGTAGAATTGATGAACTAGTTGGAGCAATTTTCTCGAGAATAAAATGAGAACAAAATTTTCTATAATCGGATTAATATGTTGGATTAGCCTCATGCTATATATATATATTATGTTGATGAGAAATTTTCTTTAAATATGCCTGTTTGAAATATTTACACAATGCTGGGATTTTGCCTCGGGGTTATGAAGTCTAACTATTTTATCATTTTTTTAATCAACTTCATTTGTGTAGCCGCTTGTATGACATGGGAGTTGGCAGAATCGGGTAATCATTTCATTACTACAATTATTAACGGTTCAGATCTGGTGCCCACCTTCTCTGCCGCCTCCATCGACGACTTGCGATCTGAGGTACTAATAATAAACCACTTCTCAGTGTACTTGACGTAGTATAATATGTTTTATGTTGAATAATCAGCTATAGAAAGGCATTTTACCACTTTTCTTTTTTTACTAAATAGGAATAAAAAAAATCATTTTTTAAATGAAATTAATCTATAATTTTTTTTTTATTAGTATTGCTTTCAAACTTCACCACTACACTGTTTCTCAATCCAACTTACCTTTCTTATCTGATTTCTCTCTCAATTTTTAGGGGGAAAAAAAAAAATCCAAGTTTAGAAACTCATCAAGAATTTGGATTCTAAATTATAAACTTTTTTAGTATCATCAAATTGGACTTTAAACATAAATAGTTGGTAATTTTTACCTTGGTTCAATTTCTAATTTTTCTACTAATTTCTAATCAAAATTTGCACAAAAATAAGTTTTCGCCATTAAATAATTTTTTTTTTCAAAATTCATCAATTTCAACTACAACGGCTATTATTAAACTTTTATTTTGAAAAATATTTTTAAATATGAATGATTTTTTTTTCATATTTTGTATGAATATATAGAGTTAGTCTATTATATTTAGGTAGTATTATTAGTTAATTTTTTTTTTATATTTGTTATAATTGTTTGGTGTCAGTCAAACCAAAAGAGATCATTTCTCCTGGAAGAACCAATCAAGGAATTTTATATCCCATCGTTCACTTTTTTTTTTGATATATTGTAAGGTTAAACAATACAGAATGTATTTTATAAAAATAAAATCATATATATATAAAAAAATGTTCTATGTACACTTAAAGTAGTTCCATTTAGGAATTTCTAATGCTCTCTTTTTAACTTTTATCTTTCTCTCACCAAGGCTCTTTCTTTCTTTGTTTTTAAAAGATGGAAAACGTTATTAAAACACATTTTTACCAAAATCTAACAAATATGTTTGATTTTACATTTTCAATAAATAGGGACAGAAAATCAAACATTTCATATGTTTCTTCTTTCTTTTGGTTGTATAAAATTTACTTAAATAGCTTTTTTTTAAAAAAAAAAAATTAAAATTGAATGGTTGTCAATAGTAAAATAGTTGTATCATTTTTTTTAGCTTTAAACTATGCTCTTATTAAGTTTATATATATATATATATGTATATCATATCTTGTAATTCCCGGTCTGCGTTATCATTATTATTATTGTATTTCTTCCGATTGGTTATGAATAGGTGACAGCGTCATCGTGGCTGAATGATTTACGAGATCAGGTAGAACGTACCAGAGTCCTCAATGTTGTTTATCGCTCTGCAAGTGCTCTGGGCTCGCGCCTTCCCTCTATAGCTACTGCCAAAGCTAAGGTCGCCGGTGCAGGCGCCCTGCTCCGCCCAGTCTCTACCACCACTCAGGTTTCTTTTCTCCGCTAAGAAACAAAAAAATAAGGCTCAAATTAACAACTATTTATTTTTTAAAAAATCTGAAGTCTGAAATATTTGAATTTTTAATCAAATTAAAAAAAAAAAAAAACTTTTTAAAAATGATTTTGTTTTTTCTTTTAGTTTTCAAAACTTAGCTTGGTTTTTGAAAAAATAGTAGAAAGTTATATAGATAAAAGTAGTTTTAACGTTTAACCTTGGCATTTATTTAGGCTGCGGTAAAAAGTGCGGTTGTGCGAACTCGGTCCTCTCTGTCTTCGTGGTCCTGCATGGGGGCTCGCAGACGAAACGGAAGCACTTTATCGGATACAGAGGAGTTGCCTGAAGCCCCTCTGATAACAGAAAGGAAGCACGAATCATTCATAGCTGAAGAAGTTACAACACTTAATACAATTGAAAAGAAAAAGAAGCTAGATTCTGGCTCTTCTGGTGATGATACCTCTGATGATCATGACACCGATGAGGAGCACCACCACCACCACCACCACCTCATACATGAAGAAAGAACCGACGTCGAAGACATTACAGACGGCGAGTTGTGGTATGAACTGGAGAAGGAACTTCAGCGACAAGATGTGATTACTCGAGAAGCTGATGTTGTTGGTGCGGCAGCCACAGAAATTGAAGTGGAGAGTATGCTAATAACAGATGTTGAGGGAAACAGCGAACAACAACCATTGTCTTCTCTGGATGCTTCGGAAAATATTCGATTCTATCCTCCCGGAAAAACAATGCATATTGTTTTAGCCTCCTCCTCGCCGGATTCTGATAACTTAGCTCACGACGATGATGACGAGATTGTGCAAGAAAAAGTTGGTATATATGAGACGCCTAGAGAATTGTACAGCAAACTGCGTCTGTCTCGAACAATGATTAACGATCATTATATGCCTATGTACAAAAAGATGATGGAATTGTTGATCAACGAACTTGAAAGTGATGTATCCAGTAGTTACCGAATGTCAATAATTTCATAAAATGCTTCGCATATATATATATTTAGCCGACCGACAAGATAAAGAAATATTTTCATTATAATTGTATGTAGGCAGTACAATCAAACCTGGGCAGATATCCATTTGATAACAATTTTATTTATTGTTTTTTGATTTCTCGCCATTTATTTATCATAGCTTCCACTTTTCGATTCTTAATAAATTTAAAAAATAAAAATAAATTTCTAAAAATTACTTTATCTTTAATTTTCAAAACTTATAATTGTTTTTAAAAAAAAAAAAAAAATAGATAGTAGAACTATGAACTATGATTTTTTTTGTTATTTACTTTTATTTTCTAAAAGAAAGCAAGTGTTGATCCATCAACTTCTAAGTTCTCCTCAGTTGCAGTAAGAAAGATTCCTTAGTTAATTTCCTTTTTTAAAATATTTTTTCACACTTTTCTTTACGTTATTAATTTTTATTCATTTAAAGATTAATTAGAAGGAGATAGTTAAAAAAAAAAAAAAAAAAAAACCAATATCAAGAAACAATTATAAAAAAAAGAACTGTTTCGTAACCGCCATTACGTAATGCATAAAGACAGCATTAAGAAAAATTACCTTGGAACCCAAATCAGGCTGCCTGGCTCATGTATTCTCCATGGCAGCAGGAAGCCGTCATTGAATCCTCCTCCATAATCCATGGCAGAAGACAACTCAATATCTAATCTCCACTAATATCTGGAAAGTAGACATCCGAGTAGTAATAGTACGTTGTATATAATGATGAAATACGAATTTGCAAATAATGTCCCCAAAGGACCACCAGTGTGCTCGAATCTCGTCATAAGCAAATATACCACAGGTCTAGTTTGGTTCAATTTTAAGAAAAACAAAAAATCAAACTGCAAGGATTGATTTGCGGCCAACCCAACTAATCCGAACTATTCTTCAATGCCAGTCATAATCAAACCAAATTGAACGTAGCAAAACAAAAAAAAAAAGCCCTTGACTAAACAATAGAAACATTCATGGTTTGGCAAGGATCTTGGCTTGAACTATAACAAAAATAAATTCCTGTATTATATAAAAGTTCACGGATTGACATGGACTCATTAAAGTTCTTAGCTCGTGGCTAAGATACAAATTTATTGCTTAAAAGCATATAATATGTTTAGATTGTACCTCTCGGGGCTTTTAAGGATCTATTATAAAGCCCTTGTCTGCAGTTTTTTAGTTCTGCAATATCAACCGCCATATCGAAACTTGAGGGATTCTGGAGGCTCCTCTTCCATAATGCCCGAACCATTAGTGGCCAAATATTCACGGATGGTTGTTCTACGATCTCCAAGGAAAGTGTGATCCAGAAAGTTGTTATAAGCTGTGTCGCCCAGATTTTTTGCAGCTAAAACACTAGGAAAATATCATCACCTTCACTTTAGGTGGAGAGGTTGATATGAATAAATTATGAATCGAGTTAACAAATAAATGATAATGATATGTCACAGAAGCAAGCCTTCATCGATCAGACTTAATTTCAAAGAGGACACGGCATCGTCAAAATAAAACAGGCACAATCAAGAAAAACAAAATTCAGTACGCAACACAAATTAGCAAAAGAAACAATTTACTGATCGTTTTTCCTACTTGGAAAGCGAACTCCAAACTTGTCTAATCTATTCTAACAAGCAGCAAATTAAACAGCCTCGATCACTTATCTGGTGCCAATGGAGAGTACACAATCTATTCTAACAAGATAGATAAGAGATTAATTAAAAAATGAACGAGTCATGTTAGATATAAACCTAGAATTTAGAACACATCAGGATACACTTTTATACGAAAGCGTACGATTTATGGCCAATGGCATAGCTTTTCAGATGATCTAGAGCAGCATCTGAAATTCAAAACCCAAGTTTTTTTGTACATACTACAGATACACTATCAAAATGAACAGAAGCACGTGATGGTCTCAACTTTTATAGATATGAAGTCTATCAATGAATCTTCAACCAAATTAAACATTGCCTAATTTCAATGTTTCATGCCAAATCCTGCTGCTATTCAGGAAAATATTTGTTCAGGAATGCAGAACGGACACTGAAAAAGAAACTTACCAGTGTCGAAGATAGACGCGACAGGGTAAGATATCATCTCTCCAGATCTTATCAATATTATGACGACCATAATGCTGAAAATAAACGTCTTCATTTCCTGATATCAGTAGAAATAGCCAACATTTAGCAGAAACTTTAAATTTGAAGTAGCATATTCCTTATTTATAGGTTTCTACATTGAAATCCATAATTCCTCGCATGTATTTTGGTATAACTACAACAGCAAAGTAATTCTGAAGAGTACCTTTGCATCTCACTCGGAAGAATTCCTCATCAGTGGATCGAGAGCAAAGAACCTGCAATGTGACTTTAAAATATCAATTGATTGCGTCATTATCATGTACATAACAGTGACCTACGAGTGTACAATATATCAGCAACCATCGCATACCGCTGGTTTATCATATAACTTTCCATCTAATGTTTCAGGTAGAACCTACAACGAAAACACATTCTCAATTATAAACGTCAGAAATCGGCCTCAACGTTTTGATCAGAAATGAAATAACAGACAAAAACTAAATACATACGGCTAGAAATCGAAACTCAATCTCTCTCTGTATAAACGCTGGAATCTGAAAATGTTATGCAGCATAAACGAGATTTAGAAATTATTCCTCCTCATATCAAGGTTCAATTAGTCTACAGGACGTTTGGTTAGTGCTACCTCAGATTTCTTAATCTCGAAAACCGTAACGATGATAGTTTCTCCTTCGCAAGGCTCCGCACACAAGCTTGAAATCTCCTGATATGCAGACGTATAGCACGTCGTTAAACATTATGGCCAAATTCCTTTGGTCGAAAGAGAAATTAAACTTACAAAAATGAAAGAAGCGGAGGAGGAAGAGCAACAATAAGTTATCCATGTATCTTCTCTTTTCACAAAATTACTCTTCTAATCAGAAATACTACATATAAAACATAAGGCACAGAGTCTTAAAGCATACGAAAACCTTGGTTTCAGGTTTAGCTATGCCGCGCTCGAAGAATACAGGAGCTACATTTCCGAAAAGGCGCCTGAAGCCGTTCAATCTCGCCACTCTAAAGTTGATCAGTTCAGGAAAGGTACTTCGCGCGCTCCTCTCTGCGTCCAGAGAGAGAGAGAAATCAAACACACAAGCGATGACTCAAAACCTAAAATCGACGATCGTGATGATGAAACGATCAACTTACCAGAGAGAAGAGAGCCAAAGCCACAAACAGAAATGTAAGAATCGTTGGAGAAGACGGATTCAAAATCGGACTCATCTCGAAGTTCCTTCGGTTCTTCTTTGTTCCCTATGGAATTCGACATTCCGCGGTTCAAAGACGCGTTGATCGGATATATGTTCCGGAGGTTACTTAGAAAAACCAGTCTGGAGCCGGAGCCGGAGCCGGATCCGGAACAAAGGAGAGAGTGCGGTATACAGAAAGAGAGAAACCGAACCTGAAATCTAGAGCGGATTGGAGTTGGAGTCGAAGCGGAATCCCAGAGAGGGAGAGAACGATGAGCGAATTGGAGACTGAGACACTCAGCCATCGAGAGAACCAGAAATTTAAACGGGAGAACTTCGCTCTTCAAATGTTTTGAACGGCCTATATATACTATAATATATAAACTAAAAAGAAAAAAAGAAAAAAAGAAAAAAAAAAAATATATATATATATATTATTAAAGTTTTAAAACTTTTGTACCTTAAACTAAAAAAATATATACTTACCTTTAATTTTGGATGAAAATAATTGTTTTAGAAAATTCTTAAAATTTTAAAATTTGCAGAGATTTAGAAACAAAAAATTAAAAAAGCATTCAAGAAACAATAAGAAAAAAAAAAAAAAGAAATGATGAATTGTCGTTGAAACATAAAGAATATGTCAAGAAATAATGTACGGATATCAATAAGAATATTTTTTATGTTTTAAAAAAAGTTTGTCGATATTAATAAAAATTTAAAAATATTTTTGAGAGAAGTTCATAAATATTTTTATCAATTTAATTTATATATATCTTAGCAAATAAATAAGAATTGGCCAATGAAAAAGTTGAGATAATGGATGTGAGCAATCCAATAAAAAAAAACAATTTCACTTTTGATTGTTTTCATCTCTATCTAAATATATATTTATAAATAAGAAGGTTACATATGAATATTGAAATAACCTATAAATTCAAAGCCTTTCATTCGTTGATTAGTACAATACAAGGTTGTAAGCCAACGAGGGAAGAAAATGACACTAAATGCCCAAATTAGGACAGCAAGTCTTCAATTATTAATTGAATTGAGTATTACAAAGGTTGCTTTCTTTCTCTCTCTCTCTCTCTTATTTTTTTTCTTTTAAGAAATGGGAAATAAATTATAATGCATCATTTAATTTAATGATAAACTAATTAAGTTGGCCTAACAAAAAGAGGGCTATTATTATATTATTATAAAGCTGTTAATGAAAAACTTGAGATGCATAGTACTCACTCTCATTGAACACAGGTCTTAAATCTTCCTTGCTCAGGAATTCCAATGGGAAGGAGACAAGATGTCCCTTCACTGAACTTAATCTCTCCATTGGATCAATCCTTTCAATTTCTCCATTCTTGTAAAACTCCAGCCTCTCCGGTGCAATTCCTAAATCTATTGTGGTGTGCCCCAACCTCTCTTTCCAGAAAGCCACACTTTGCCTCAGTCCAGCTCTGTTTTCAAACCCAGGTACAGATCGTTATATCGAGAAGAAATAATCGGGATTCGACCAACTTTGGAACGGAAGTATAAATCGTACCTGGAATTTATGAGGTCGTTGGGTAGGCAGGAAAATACATCTTGGTATATTGTCGTGTTCGTCTGTTCAAAAGATCATCAGTTTACCGTCAGTGCTCCAAAAAATCAACTGTCAAACAAATATATCTACAATAGAAATCTAATGCTAATATTGGGTAGCAACATGAAAGAAGAATGAAAACATTTATTCCAAGCTCCGAGTTTCTTTAATATCTGTTAATCTTCGAACCAACTTGTACATACCTCAACTATTTTCATTGGACAACCACCTGATCCTATTTCATAAGTCGTAATCGGAATAAATACATTTTTGGTAAAAGAAACTAGATATTATGTTGATGACCCAACCACCAAGTCTTCAAAAACGTTGGCCTACCGCAAACGACAATAAATAAATCTAAACTATAAAGGTCTCGTTTGATAATCGTTTAGTTTTATATATATATATATATATATATTCAATTTTTCATTTCTCCTCGGTAAAGGTTTGAATTCTTATCCAAATTCTAAAGCTATTAATCTCTTTAGTTTTTCTCACCTTAGCAGTTCCCATCCATGTATCCTTGTAGGTTGAGTCAGAAACTGGGTCAACTATTTGATTGATCTGGAGAAAACAAAATCACATCATAATCAGCCACTTAAGACACAACAAATGGTTAAAACATTTAAATTCTGCTTCCTATTTGCCACCGACTAACCTGTCCCGGACGAAGACCAAGATGTTCAGACCAAAGAGAGAGGCGGAGACTCCAACAAAACTTTCCCGCTTTCCATGGTTGTCCTCCCATATATGAATTGATAAGTTCCTTATCTTCGATCACAATAGCAATCTGAGAGAAGAAGGTATATTAGTTATCGAACTCGTTCAAAGCTTTTCAGAGAGAGTATTGAGAACTTAGAGAAGTGGTGACCTCAGAATCCCTAGAACCGAGTAAGCTCCTGTCGTTGATGTTAGCCGATCCAATCAAAGCAATACAATCGTCTACGATCATAATTTTACTATGCACGTACACCTAAATTCACAACATGTCACGCTAAAAACTATATGCATCATTTTAGTATATTAAACAAAGCCATTCAAGGAAAAATATATACCTGGCTGGTAGCCACAGGACCACCATCAAAGAGTTTACCATAAGATCTGAGGCCATAGAATGATATATAATCATGAACTTTTGAACCAAGAAGATCATAGAGATTATGGAATATTGAATTTTGTCCTCGACATATAGTTCGATACTGCCAATGCATTATTGCTCTAACGGATGCTGCACCACTGTCATCCAGTCCTCCCTGTCAAACTCAAGATTCAGATTGGAGAAAAGAAATATAAACTCAAACAATAAGCCAGCAAAGGACGAGAGTGGGTAATGTCCAAGAACTAGAACCTGAAATCCAGGCAAGAGTGGAATTACAATAATGACCCTAAAAGTTTTCTTTTCACGGTAAGCTCTCATTATGCGGCGGTATAATGCTTCTAACACACGATTCCGTATTGAATCATCTCCTGAGAGGCCTGATATAAAAAATTGATTCTGGAAAAAAAAAACGAATCAAGTATCAATACCATTGATTAAGTGTAGAAAACCAGTTAATTTCAACAACAATATTTCACAAGTAACAGATAATATGTCCTAAGATACAGATCGTAATGGATCCGACTACAAGGAATCAAATATCAGCATGTTCAGTTAAAAAATGAAGAAGAAGATTAAAAGGATAAAGAACAGAAAATAAAAAAAAGAAGGTACCGATTCAATAACAAGACTACAAGTAAAAAATCATATACCTCAATATAGACAAAATGTTCTGCTTTCTCTATAAGAGAGCAGTATGCAATGTGAATGCTCTCTTCAGTTCGGCTCGTCCCAGCAGACCATTGACTGACACTTCTGATGACCTGAAAGGAGCGGACATTAGCAATAGAACAATTTACCACCAAATCAAGGATGCTTCACTTAATTAATATTTGTACAGGCGAGTTGCAAAATTTGAATATGCATAAGGTCTAAATAAACAAAAAGGGAGTTCAGATAATCCCAATTGCTGTGAGTTTAGCTACTAATGTACACAGTAAAGTGCATTTGCAACTGTGAAAATCACCATTTCGCTGATGAAAGCCCTACACAATTATGCAGCACTTTAATTCACAAATGTAAAATTTTGAATATCCTCTTCATGCCACTCACCTGGCAACGACATGAAGCACACGGACCAACTTGTCCGGATTCATCTGCAAAGCCACCATGTCCCCTGTCTTGTGTTTCCCACCACTCCAACTCTGAGCTTTTGACACGATGATGTGTTTTCCCATCTCCAGACAACTTTCCATGGGAATCCAAATGGTCGAGATCATCAACAAAGCCTTTCAGAGGCATATCTGGTCCCAAGGGTTCAACTTTGATCTTCCTAAAAGAGAACGAGAGACCGCTGCTGATCTTACTTGGCTGATCGAGGGGATTAGCAATGGGCTCCAGTCCATTTGATTTTGGACCTTCATTTTGAGAATCCTGTCCATCAGCCTCTTGAGGTAAAAGCAAAGGAATATCGTGAAAAGATGATCCTCGAGAAAATGAATCCTGTATTGTTGATTCTTGAGAATTGTCAAAACTCTTCCTTTCAACCTCCAATTCTCGGGTATTCCACAAGTAATGAGGAATGACCATATGATGCTGAGGCATAAGTAATGGAATTGCCTGCTCATTTGGGGCTTTGTTTCTCTACAGGAATACGCATATTTCGATTAGGATAAAGGGTCAAAACTAATTGTACAAGAGTATCAATGAACACCAACCTTAGCATAATTCCAGCGTTGGACAAAATGTCTAGCTAAGTCTCGACAAGGTGGTCCCCAAAGTGCACAGTGGACATCATGCCAAGGCATGCGAGGATATTTACCGCGATCCAACTCATCTTTCATGGTATCTTCCCATGAATTTGGCTCAGATTCCCTGAGTCGATAAATACATGAAATTAGCAAAATTATGCAGAAATCATTACCGGGAATAAAAAAAAACAGAATTCTAACGGCATGAAAATTCTTGAATAGAATAATAATACTTGGCTGCATACACGAGTGCAGAAATCTTTCAGCACACCACCATTAAATTATCGACAATTAAGAGAGAGAAAACCCTTTCTCTCTCCTGACTATGATTTCTCTCTCATTGCTATCAATAATTTAATGGTGGTATACAAGAAAATCCTGTATACCAACATGCAGCCAAATATTGTTCTACTCAAATAATCATAACTATTTATCATCTTTGCAACTCAATAGAACCGCTGTTACAAATGGAATAATCCAAGTTCAAATGTAACAATTACCCAAGAAATTTCCAGGAAAAATGTTTGAGCAGCATAGAACAGAAGTACTTACCTTGGATTATAGTAGTCCTTCCCGGGCCATACTGAAGGAGGACGATCACCAACTTTATGTTCTGGTGTATCATAACGACCAAAGCATAAATCCAGTCCTCCAATAAAGCAAATATGATAATCGACAATGACAAGTTTTTCATGGTGGGACCTATACAAACCATTCAATAATATTAGATGTTGAAAAGTCTAGACCCATTTGAAACTTAACTTATAGATTACGTCCACAAAAAGAAGAGACTGAACACATACCACAAGTACACACCACTGGAGAAGTGGTCAGGGTA
Source organism: Cucurbita moschata (assembly GCF_002738365.1). Lineage (NCBI taxonomy): Eukaryota > Viridiplantae > Streptophyta > Magnoliopsida > Cucurbitales > Cucurbitaceae > Cucurbita > Cucurbita moschata. The sequence goes on from NW_019268576.1 coordinate 274,890, forward strand.
GCGTAATACTCTCACATTCTCATGGATGCCTAGAAGTTTTCTCTTGCTATAAACACTGTTAATCTTTAAAGCAAGGGCAACCTCTTTGTAGAGAAGAATGTATATCTGTAAAAACATTACACAAATTCATGTCGTCAGAGATGGGATTAATACAGTGTATTAAGAGAGAGAAAGCAATACATTAATAGTGCACTAATGTAATGCATAAGGCACGTAAGTTTTGAAACATTAAGACAGCAAGAGAATAGAATAATTATTTTAAGTTTTTATCTATTCCATGCCTAGGTTGCGTCTAGATTTATGGACAGCTATTTTGTTGGAATGTAGCAGGTAAGTTTTTTATAACCAGAATAGTAATTTCAAAATTTTCTCTCTATCTCAGTTCTTCAAAAGAAAAGGAATAAAAATATTAAGGAATAGATACATCTTTGAGAATATTACTACAATTTTTAATTCCACATACGATTGACTTGGAATTTGAGGCAAATTCATGGGTAGATGCCATGAAAGATGAGTTGGATGACTTGAGGAATCTGTGCCATATTCATGGGAAGATACCTAAATAATTGCCAATTTTCATGGCCTTCTAGTTTAGCAATTTATTTTCAACTCTTAACATCCCCATACAATTACAAGAAGAAATTCATTGAGTTTCTATCAAAATAGCTAGTAAGATATTCATCAATTCATATTATAAAAATATATGAGAATTCCGAAAGGTACCTGAACCCCTTCCTTAGCTTTTGCTTCAAGCAAAGCATCGAGCCTAGATGAAGCATTTGAAATAAAAGGACGCCGCAGATACAATTCTGGACAAAGCCACCAGCCGCAAATGAAAATCTGCAAAAGACCCCAAAATCAGCCAACAGTAGTTGCCCACAAAACTAATGATTTTTTTTTTTCTTTAATAGGAAACGAAACAAAAATAAAGACTGTATGACCAATTCAGGGTCTTAAATTAAAGAGAAGGGTTAAAGGAGAGGGAGAAAAAGAATACCTCCGATTTTGCACGTTCAATGGAAAAGGCAATAGCTTCGAAAGCTGCTTGACCATCGATGAACCACTGAGCCTTACTACCATCGTCTGTCAAACCCCTTGGAGGAGCAAAAGAACCAAAACGGTGAGGATGACACCATCCCTCAGGAGGCCTCAGTCCCGCATCATTAATTGCAGCAACCCAGTCTTTAACCTTGGATCCGTTCTTTGCTCTTATCCTAATGCTCCTATTTCCACATGTCACCTAACATTTCAAATCACGGATTTAACTCTCAATAAGAAAAATTTTATTAGCACAAAATTCCATCACAAACAAAAGTTTATCGCAACTTCATGAATACTGGCAAAACTAAAATCCGTCTTATTTGCAACTCATAGGGGGAAAAAGACCTGCTTCATATTTAGAAACAGAACAAATTAAAATAACCAACATTATACAAGGTTCAATCAACGCCCAAAATTTCACTACCTTAAATGAATGTCGTAATGGATTTCGCTCCTTAATTTCCTTTGCCAAAGAGACTCGTCCATCTCCATTGGCATCAGAAGTAGGTAGCACATCAAAAACTATTATATCCATTGGTTGAGTGTCAAAAGGATCTCCCAACAAGGCCAAAAAACCAGGTTTTAATACAGCCCACACCTACAAAATTCAACCAACAACACAAACTTGTATATTTAAAGTTGATCAATTAATAAGTCGTTCTAATACACCACAGCAGTCTCAATATGTCAAATTTTCCAATATAGTAAGAAGCTCCATATGCCAAAACAAGAAATTAGTATAACATTAATGGAAAGAGACAAGAAGGAAAGAAGCAAAGTTAGTCCAACTCCAGAAGATTTCCATGATACCATCATCAGTGTAAATGACAACAGAAAGCATAACGCATAACCAATAGTTTCTTTTGTAGTTATTTGAATAATCAAAACTCAGAGGAGCCACAGCTCATGACATGATTGTGATGCAAACCCAAGAAAAATCCAGCTACATTTCGTTAAACCTATATAAAAGAAAGTTGGAACTTGGAAGAGGAAACAAGCATTTAAAAGAAAACCTCCATGGAAGGAGAGAAATAAGAGAACATCCTCCACGAGTTCTTTTGTTTTGTGTGTGTGGGCATGGTGCTACCACCATACCTATAAATTTAGGTCTCTGCTACAGAAGACACAATTAGGTAAGACTTTCAGCTCCTAGAGACAACATTTAATTATCGCATATAAGCTGGGAGAATCTTAATCCTGATAAAGGCTTAATAAACAAATTCTCATGTCTTCAAGTCAAAACAAAAATATTACATGTTCACAATTTGATACAGGTCTTGTATAAAGCACATGATAGGTGAAAGACATTAGAATGTAACGTATAACAAGACATACTCAACATACAAACATACAAGAGGAGGAGGAGGAGGATAAGAAGAAGCCAGCATGCAACCTATCAAACTTGTTTGGTCACTTGAAACACCATAGGAAGGAAACCCAGACATAAAACTAAGGAATAAGCCCCTTACCTTTTGCCAATTGTCATTACAACAACCAAAACACCGGCATAGGCAGCATTTCCTAGCGTCATCTTCCCTTGCAATTTTAGGTAGATGCTTCACCATAACATAATCCTCTTTCAACTTTGGGCCGTATTCTGGTGAAAATGATAACTTAGAGACCTCCAAAAACCTGCAAACCTACAGTTTATGAATTTAAAAGGAATTATAATAATAAAAATTGATCATAAATGAGGAAAAAATGGTTTACACTTGATGCAATATGACTTAAAAGTCAAATATCAAACAATTAAAATACGTATCCTACACACAGAGACTAGTAAATCTGTGGTTTTCTATATGAACGTACATGCATTAGGGCATCTTGAATATAAAAGTAAATCTTTAGTTTAGCATAAAAATGAATCTTGCTCATTATGAAGCATTGACCAGGATCAGATAAAAAGTTCCTCCCATAAATGCCAAGGCTTCTTTAAATAAATAAAAAAATACACAGGTTCATTAAGAAAAAGTAAACACCCAAATGGAGGTTGAAAGAATCAAAACGTAGTCAACTTTAACGCAAGCTTTGCATTCCCCTTGATTAGGTTCAAAAAATTCTATTGCACCACATTTTGTGAGGAAAAAGTGAATCAAGATAAAAACTACTAAATAATGGGTAAAAACAATCTAATTAGAAACCTAGAACTACTCATTCAACTCAGGCAGAAGACAAATGAAGTAATTATTCTCAAGAAATATCGACTTAGTATACCAATTGTAAATAGAAATAAATTTTAAGGAAGAGAAAAAACATCTTGAAGGTAGCCAAAAGTTCCAGTTTGGATGTAACTGCCAAGTACCCCACAAGAACTTCATTTCAGTAAGAGATTCTCAACACCAAACAGTTCTATAATAATATAAAATATAAAATACTAATGCAGTAGTAAATGCCAATAAAAATTATTACTGGTGATAGCTAGAAACTTTATCAAGACTAAACTAACTACCTACAACTGCAATGTCAAGTATCCCATGAATTTCTTGACGACTAAATGTTGTAGTATCAAGTATAAAATCATCAATTTAACTCGTACAACATTTTTTTCCACAAAAAACCAAGCTTTCATTAAGAAAATCCAAGAGAATAAACAGACTTTAAAAAGAACATTAAAGTTCACTACAAAAGGAGCTTATACAATGGATTCACCTATACCTCTCGAGAGTTGACAATATCCATGTTACTCAAGAAGTGATTCAGGTACCCTTGCATTGCAGTCTTAGCTCTATCAGACATAGAATGCTGCCTTCCTAAGGCAGGCCGAATGATAGGCAGGGCAGCACTGGACGGAACATCCCTGTAATGAAGTAATACAACCATATGAGTAATAGCATTCACGTACAATTGAAAAAGGCTACATGAACAAACTCTTCCAGTTTTGCTTTGAGCAAAGCTGAAAAATACCTATTTTTAGAACTTTCATCATGATGCAGAGGATTGGCTTCATCATCTGGTCCATCCTCATCTTGGATCACTGTCGTGTGTTCTCCTATTCCTAGATTTTGAAGCCATTCTTTAACCTTTAATATAACGTTCCAATGAAGACTACATCAAAACCCCAAACATTTGTATTAACAATAACTGATCTAAAATTTCAAAAGCACCAGAGCGTTAAACACCCAAGAATTCACGTGATCAAACCAAATCACTGTGTATCGACAGCAACCATACAACTATGGAGCTTTTAGAGAGGTTGAAAATAATAGATTTTTTTAGCGAGGTTGAGAGGTCCTGGGATGAAGTTTAGCCCCTGGTTCGATTTCATGTCTCCCTTTGGGACTCAGTGTAAAAGGATTTTGTAATTACACTTTAGGTCTTGTTTGCTTCGTTGGAGCCCTTTTCTGTTTGAGTTTGGCTTCTTTTGGGGGGTTGGTTGTATTCTTTCATCTTTTCTCAATAAAAGAAGGGTCTCTCATTACAAAGACAACCATACAACTACATAGACCATCGTACACATACCTGTTCTTGCTTCTCGTGAATTTCCTCAATGAATGCCCGTTTCTTTAGTGCAAAATGCAAATAGAATACATGGGAAGCTTTCTTCAACATGCGCCATTTAAACTATTACAGGAAAACAAAATACAGTTAAACCAGGAAAGGCTCAAAACTGAAAAGATGAAAAAATCTCAAAATGAAGAGGAAAAAAATCACAAGACTGCAGCAGGAATATTGGCGAGGCAAACCATGTGGTAACTCTTACTTCTGCTCGGGTGTTTTGGTAGAACACGGAAGGATATCAATCATCATGATTCAAAATTAGCAATAGGGTGTCGAAATAAAGCTCTAAATTCAATTCGATACGCACTCTAAACTTGAGATAAGTCGTCGATAAAATATACATAATCCTACCATTAACCTATCCGATTTCCCTTGAATTCTTCATGAGAAAACAAAACCAATCGCACAAATCCAATTGAACGTTCATAAACCAAATTCAAAATTAAACAACACCTGAAACGTGGACTAGTTCAGCTGCAGAAACGAAAACTCAAAACGAAGATCAAATAAAAAAACAATAGAAATTCAAAGCGAAACTCGCACCTGCTTGTACTGGCATTCGATTGTGTAAGAAAGAAGCATCGGACTGATATCACCGGCATCCGGGCGAGAAACGGAAATAATTGAGGCCTTCGGCAATTCATCGAAAATCCTCGTTGGCTCAGGAGCGTCATGATGAAACGAGAAAAACGACGACATCGAAGCTGTAGGCTGCTCCGATTGCATTTGAACATATCGAGGCCCACCTCCGGCCATCAACTGCTCCGATCCCATTCCTAATCCGTCCAACGCCACAGCAGCCTGATTTGATCGAATTCGGCCACAATTGAAGATTGTTTATCCACAGAAAATTCGAGAAACGGGAAATCGCGAATCGTCTTCTTGTTGAAGGCTTTTTCCTTCTCCTTTTCCTGCCTGTGAACTGCAAGCAACACGAAACACGTCAAAGTCTGAATTTCGCGGGTTTTATGGTAACGTGGGCTTCGGGTCAATCCACAATGGAGAAGAAGATCGACGGAAATTCATTTTGTCTGGTCGTTGTAAATTTATTTATTTTCTTTTTTTTACGCTCAAATTTGAGAAATCCATGGTTAGTTTGCTTAAGTAGTGTATGAATAATATTGTTTTTTTTTTTTTTTAAATGCGATTAATATTTTAATAAAAATATATTATTGATAGTATAATATTAATACGTCATTTTTCAAGACCGGTCAAGGTATAAATATATAAGGTGACTGTTGGAGGTCAAGTCTTGGAACGACTCATTTATACTTCACGTAAAGGGTTAATACTATTACTTAGTTATATTTTCTTTCCATTTTAATTTTTTTTTATAAAATAGGTGGTGAATTTTCAACCGAGACGTATTCGAAATGGTATTAGAGCTAAATACCAGACAGTATACTGGCGAGAATGTAGAGTCCCAAGTGAGGTAGATTGTGAGATTTCGCATTGCTTGAAGAAATGAGCATTCCTTATAACTGTTGAAAAATCTCTCCCTATTAGCTGCGCTTTAAAATTGTGAGGCTAACGACGATACGTAACAAGCTAAAGTAGACAATATCTATTAGTAGTGGTCTCAAATTATTACCAAAATGGTATCATAGCCAATCATCAAACGGTGTGAGGTGCTAATCAGAGTAGACTAAACCCTCCCCATAATAGACACGTTTTAAAATCGTGAGCCTGATGGCAATACGTAACGAACTAAAACAGAGAATATCTACTAATGGTGGACTTAGGTCGTAACAAATGATACCATGAAGTTGAACTTTTTTTTTGCCAACTCATAATTTGGGATTCGCGGTGGGCTGTGACTTAAATATAATTTACGATCCAATTCCACTCTCTATTTTAAACTTTTGGGGGTTCGCTTTTTTTTTTTAAGTTTAAATAAATTTATTCAGAAGTTTATATAAAAGTTTTATACCATAAAAATATAATTTAAGAGTCTTCTCAACACTTCTCCAGGATCCAAATTTAATATATATATATGTCGCGTTTGCACTTTTTGCTCCTACAAACACGTGGCATCAGTGTTATCAAGACAGCCAAAATGAACGCCAGCACTTGCCTTAACGCCGTCGATCATGCCGGATTTGATAATCCTGTCGTTTCTCATATTTTAAATTATTTCCAATTAATCGGGCCATATATGGGCCTTCTCTACTTCCTTATCCAATACCCAACTTAAAAATCAGGCCCATCAGGCCCAATAGGTTGGGACGGCGGACCATTGCCGTGAGCGAATTGGTCTAGCCTCGCGTTTTGAACACGCGGCGTCTTCGGATTCCAATGTCGTGGCGTGGCTCGTTCACCTTCTACAACCTTTCCTCTTCGATTTTCCTTCTATTTTCACTTCAATTTCCTTCATATTTTAAATCCCTAGATTTCTCGTATTCGAAATCCCAATTATTATTATTATTCTTTTGCAATTTGAAATCCTTCCATTTCAATGGATACCTCCCTGGTCGCGGGAACCCTTTCAATGGTTGCCAACAATGGCGTTGGCTTCGCCAAATTCCTCAATCGCTTCGATTTCGTATCCAATTACTACATCTCCGCCACCGATTCGATCGCCGACCAGATCGCGCCGTATTCCGCCGCCGGAGCTCTTCAGTTATCAGCCGCACTGTTCCCCGTCGCAACCATTGCTCCGCCGCCTGTCAAATCTATTTCACGCCGATCGGCCTCTCGGACGTTTCTCCGTAGAAAGCGCCGCACGAAGCGTAGATTGTACAGCGATGACTCCGAGGGCGGCGAAGTCAACGGATTCGGCGGCGGCGATTTTGACGGATCGTACGGCGGAGGTGGCGGTAGCGGCGGAAGTGGCTGGAATTTCGATAGATTTGGGGGGAGTGATTGGGAAGAATCTCCATCCTCTTCTTCTAATCCGGCGTATTATTTCGTTTACGAGGTGGTTTATTGGATCGCGCTCTCAAATTGTGTGCATTTCGCATTCAAGAAGGTTATTAGATTTGCAGGTGAAGCAATCAGGAACTCCGAACGAGGAAAATTGTCCATGAGATTAATCTCTGTGTGTTGATTGGTACAATTCTCCTCTCAATGATCAATCTCCGAAACAGAAATCTGGCTATAAATCTCTTGTATTCGATTCTTCACAGTTGCTATGCATACATACATATCTCTGTATATACTCACATTGTTTTATCTCAGTAAATTGGTTCGAAATTACACATGGAAATCTGTGCCATAACAATCTCTGATTGTTTCTTAGCTCCTTAAGGCATTTAGTTCAGCTCTGTGTGACTGGTTCTTCATCATTCTTATAACGGACAACCGTTTCAGCCCATGAGAAGAATTCTGTGGGCGGAAAACCTTTGCTTGTTTTTCACCCATTGGTTTCACCTTTCTTAGAACTGCCTGGTTTCATCGTTTGGCACGTTATTCTGTCTCTCTCTTCAAAATGCTATTCTCTTTTTTTGTGTCTTGCTTTACATATGTTCTTAATGCATGAATTTGACCTCCTCTGAATGGATTGGGAGGAGAATCATTGTTATAATTTGATTCCTAATATTGTGGTTGGCCAATTTTTTTTACCATTTGGCAAGTTGAGCACCTTTTTGTGTAGTCTACTGTTACGTCTGCTGCTGTATGTGTGTATTCTTTTTAAGTTCAACCCCCAGCTTTTTGATGGAGGGTATATGTCGAGATTGGATGAACTATGCCCGAGTTAACCTTTACGTGGGATACTACATCGGTTGGTGAAACATGTGAAAATCTCTCGTTTGAGGGAAAATATAGAAGGGAAAGTCCAAGGAAGATAATATCTATTGGTAGCGGGCGTGGGGTATTTTTATTTTTATGGAATGTGGAAAATTGAGGGTGTGGTTGATCTATCTACCTCCACTTTTATCACTTTATCAGCTTCTACATTAAAAAAAACACTAACTTTTGTTGAACATTTGTTTTGGATTCAACTTCGCTTTTATTTCAGTACTCGTTTGCCTGATCGATAGGAACTGAAGAAGGATTTTAATTCATATCTGAGAGAGTTTGTGTAGTCTTTTCAGTCATCATCAACTTGCCGATGATGGGTTTTGGAGCCAATTGTCAATGCTATACTCATTCCAAAGCTTTTCCATTCCTCTTTTATTCTTTTTAAAACTCAAATGAACTTAAAACACAATTTTGCAAGAAACCATTTCAACTTTCAATAAACACATTTTGCATATTCCCAATAAACATGTTTAGATACAATGTATTAGTTACGCGTAATTTGATATATTTATACAGTGGAGTAGTCAGCTAGATTTTTGGGCGATGCATTTTTACTTTCCACAACTTAGACCCGTTCATCTTTGGTGTAAGAGTGCTCGATCAGCGAGCTATTACGCACTCTTTTAAGGATGGTCGCACCTGTACCTCCTTTATCACTGAGCGATCATTCAGGGGCTTTGGCTAGTGATTCGGGGATGTTTTCCTCTGAATGAGGATGTTTTCCTCTAAATGACGGTGACCCCTATTATTTTGAGAACATATATAGTATATATACGGATTGGATGGGTGAAAAAAATAGTACCAAAACATGGTTAATTTAATTCGGAAGCAACAAACATAGGCTGATCAGAAAGAAATAAATAAATAAAAAAAAACCAAGAAAGAAATAAATAAATAAAAACATAGTGAATCCGTTGAATTTAAAAGAATTAGATGCAATGATGAAGATGTCAAAACAAAATCCATCTTGATATTTTGAAATCAGCCTAAGAACAAACCACAAATTTAATTCTCCTCTCTTTCAACCCTCTTCTTCATCTCAGGCCCCACTTTGGATCTCAATTTTCCCTCTTTCAAATATTTCGTCTCAGTGCTCTTCAACCTTTTTAAATATTATTTCACATCAAATAAATAAATACATAAATAAATAAAAATATTATTAAGGTAATGTAATTTGTGACTAAGGCGAGACGACACAAGGAAAGAGGCATCCGACAAACGGGTCAAACACACACAAACCACTCAACATGGTGAATATTAAAAATAGAAGCAGTCTGATCTGATACAGGAACCGACATGTCGTTTCAAAAGACGAAAGAAGGCAAAAGCACAAGCGAGTTTCATATCACAAGCTTTTTATTGAACCTATCTATGTATATCTACAAAACTAAGCTCAAAAAGCCGAAACAAAAATACATAAAATATTACACCAGTACTTAGTAGTAAACGACATGTCGGACCAATGAGTTTATCTCAGTTACACCACTTCACCAAATTTCTCCTCATTCAACGACGGATCGTCCATCATCCAAAGCTCCACAGCTTGGCCAAACTCATCGCTCCCACCGACTTGACTCGGTTCTTGCTCTTCCTCAAAATCCAGATCCAAGAAAGATCTCAAACTCGCCAATTCCTCGCCGTAGTAAAGCCCGTCGATCTCACACGAGTTATTCACACGTGTACTCGCCGGCGCCGGACTGGTGGAACTGAAACAATCTGAAGTTAACTCATGAGCGACGCAGCGCTTTTTAGCCGGAGGCTGCGACACCGGTAACGGTTGCGGACGAGGAGCGAAGTTGAGTTTAGCCTTTTCTCCTCGGATCCTTTTTGCCGCTTCATCGTAGGCTCTGGCGGCTTCCTCGGCAGTGTTGAAAGTGCCAAGCCAAACTCTAACGCCTTTTTGTGGGTCTCGAATCTCCGCCGCCCATTTCCCCCACGGCCGCTGCCGGATTCCTCTGTATATATTCTTCCGAGCTTTTCGAGTCTTCTCCGGCTCCGGCACCGCCGTAGCTCGGCATTCTTTCTGAGATGTCTCAGTCTTCACTACAAAATCAGTAAACAAATCACAGTTCAATATCCCTAACGGGATTTCTTAAATATATATTAAAATTATCCGAATAAAATATATATTAAATTTAAAAAAACAAACAAAAATTAAAGAGAGCGCAATATACGGGCGCAATAATCAAGGCCGAGGAGGTCGGAAAAATGGTCGGTGTCGGGCCAGAGAGATCCATTACGAAGCTTCCGACCGCGCTTTTTTTCTATAATCCCAGAGATGAGTGAACCGCCGCACATCTTTCGCAGATTGGAGAGGTTTAGAAAGAGCGTCCTAATATGGAATATATATAGATAAAGTAGAGAAAATTAATAATGGGCCTTCATTTTGGGCCGTAAAAGTCGGGTTGGGCCTTAACGACACCCGATAAGAATCCGACAAGTATCATTAATAGTTTAAATTTAAATTTAAAATAAAAAATAGCGTAAGCTTTAGGGATGGAATTGGCGGATAGAGGTGATGTATGAGCAAGGTTGTGGAATCGGAAAAACGGACGAATGAGGGAAGCTTTTTTATATGGAAGCTTGTGAGGTAAGGAAGTATAACCGATGAGTTTGGTAGCTGTCCAAGGTTGCCATATACGGAGCGGGATTTGAACTTATGCTCTTTTTCTTGACTGGATACCACTTGTCATAATTGCTTTCACGTCCAATAACGTGTGAGTTAAATCAACTCAGATTTGCTTCGCTTACAACCGGTCAACGTATGCTCAAGCCTCTAACTCCGTCTTGAGAAGAGATAGAGTGTTTTTCGAAAGCGAATTTGAAACCAACTTTATGTAACAATAAGCAAAAGGTAACATAACGACTTAAATAACATATAATTTTTATTAAATGAATAATTTACTTCCCAAAATTTACTATGTAATAATTTAATTATGATGAAAGTGTTTGGAATCTAGAAATTAAAATTTAAAATTAATTATTTAATTTCGATGGAGAAATTAAGACCAAAAGGCTGAAAAATATATTTTAGGTATTTAAATTAATGGACGAATTTCTTGATCTGAATTGTTTTTGTCCTAAATAAAAATTATAATATTGTTTGGGAGATAAATATTAAAGAGGCGTAATGAAGGATTGTTTACTTTATGACGGTGGCCGTACAGTCTGGCAGTCTTGAAAGGCGTGAAAGGCTGCTTCCTTGTAAGGGATGGGGCGACTAAATTAATACGTGGCAGATTGTGAATGGCTCATAGAAAGAACCGGACGTCGGCAGGATTATTTTAATATTTTTTTCGGAGGGTGGAAGGAAGCGAGAGTGTTCTTTATTAAAATTTGTTCGGGAATTTTAATGAATAAAATTATAATAATTATGTCAAATATTTTATTTCCAAACCTATAGTTCAAATGTCAAAACCCTTTTTTTAAGTCAATTTTCTTCTTGATTTTTTTTTGCATATTTATTATGCTATTCTATAGAAAAAAAGTTATAAGAAATTGTTCACTACATATAAATTATACTTAATTACATATCTAAACTTTTACCTAATAAAAACAAACTTATTTTATTTTAAACACAAAGTTCTTCCTAATTCTAATAATATAAATAAATAAGTATATATATATATATATTAATTTAATTGTCCTACCATAGTTAAGATTAGAATGGGATACATTGACTTACCTTCGAATTTTTTGGTAGGTGAATCGAGTGAGAAAAACATAAATAGAATATTCCATCGAGAGAAAATACACATTTATTTTTTTTTCTTTTCCATTTTTAATCAAGATTATAATTAATTAAAACAATAACTAAATGTGCATATATGTAAATTTGTAAATTGGGAGAAAATAAAGTTGATTTTCTTTTTTAAAAAAATATTGACATTTGTAAATTTGTAATGGTCTAATTATGTAATAAACCCATAAAAATATCAATCATTTTCATATCCTCTCTTTATTATTTATTATTATTTTATGAGAAGTTTTGTTGAAGATTATTAGGAGGGGTAGTCGACTAATTAAAGGAAAATTTAGGGCTTAAGGAACACAATCTCTATTGGTACTAGAACTTTTGAGAAAACTAAAAGAAAGATCATAAGAACTTAGGTTTAAAGTGAACAGTATCATGTCATTGTAGACGTTCGTTATTCCTAACAAAATATAGAGTCATGGTTTAACTTAGTCATGACAGAAGAATTTTCAAGTGTCGAACAAAGAAGTCGTGAGTTTCGAAAGTATAGTCAAAGTGACTCTCAAGTATCGAACAAATGGTGTTCTTTGTTCGAGGACTATAGAGAAGGAGTCGAGTCTCGTTTATGGAGAGACTATAGGATAGCTCTAGAAAATCAAGCCTTTGTGGATGCTCTACAGTGTACATTATATCTCATCTGGGCTACTTAAAGACATTATCATAAATTTATAAGTAAGAAACGATCCTAATGTTAAAATACATTTTAAGAAAACCTGCATTTTTTGAACTCATAACATATTATAAAATTCATAATTGATAAATCTAAATTATAAATATATACACACAAACACGTAAGGTTCTATCCAAACGTTGAAGGAAGAGAATTGTGGCAGTGGCAAGTTGATGAGTTCATGACATAATCATCCTTGAAACTGTTAAGGGAAGAAGATGAATGATGAGTTGTATAACAAACACACCCTTTTCATTTATTTTATTATTTTATTTTTTGGAGTATACGAATATAACGACAAAAAATTCACTCTTTTCCACAATTATTTAATTCAGTTCTATCAGAAGAACGAATGTGTGTCTAATTTTGATCCGTCCCTCTTTTTTTTCTTTTCTTTTTTTAATAATTTTATTTTACTGCAAAAGAACAAAAACATAAAATTGAAACATAGAAGAGCAATTGGGTGTCGTGTACTTTATTCGAGGGCATTCCAGATATGTGAGTACTAGACTTGATCTAAATGCATTAAGAACTAATAGAAATCTCATACCTGCCTAGACTTCATGGATTAAGGAGTCAATAGATAAGATACTCAAAGCATCCATCACTCCGTGATTGCTTCAATTAAGATTTGCCAAGATATTTCCGACTCCATTTCGATCTGAATTTTGACCATTCGGGTTTCTATGGTCTTGTCCCAAGCTTTGTACCTGAATTGGCTGTTAGGAACCACGGAGCAATGATATGATATTGTTTACATTAAGGCATAAATGTTAGGAACCACATTCGGGTTTCATCGCAATGATATGATATTGTTTACATTAAGGCATAAATTTCCATGACTTTACCAATGGAGATAGTATTCCTTACTTTAAGTATACGATATTTCAACAATCCTCAATATTGGTTGCCTCCGTTCAATATGCACAGTTTCTCGACATCTATCGTACCATGGATGAGGTCTATTTCTACCACTTTGTTGTCTCTGGCGATGACCTTTCCAACAATAAACAGATCACCTGAAATCAAGATGAATGATTGGTACAAACAATGAGCATTGATTTGATATATCAACAGGTTTCAGTTCCAATTACAATTAATTCGATAGCGTTAGAAGAGTAAATCACCTCCATAACCTGCGTTTGGAACATCGAGATATGAATCAGGTAAAACCCATAGAAGCCTGCCAATTCTGTTTCATTTCGCTCAAAGTCAGATGCCAATATTGTTCTTTACAAAATCTAAATAAAAATTATCACAAAATAATGCAAACGTCCAACATTCATCGTGGTAACACGCAAAACAATTGAACTAAAATCGAGTTGATCAAGTAGATTCAAAAGCAAACAACAATTGCGTGCTTCAGCTCAAACGCACACTTTCAATCATCAATTATAATCCAAGGTTTCAAGATGAGAAAATCTGATTGACAAGGCTCCTTAATCTTGTTCTTTACAAAAGACTAGTGTTTGAGCCAACTAAGTAGGTAGCATTTAATTGGGAAAGAAACTAAGTAGGTAGCATTTCCTATAAACTGGTTGATCATTGGGCTAATTCATCACCAAGATAACACAAATGCCAAACCTTAATGCTAGCAACACACAGATTATCAAACTAAAACACCAGTCAATTCTGCAGCAAACTTCGAAACAGAAAGGAAAATTTCTCAACCATTCAAATTTATATGGGAACTTTCATCAAACATATTCATGCGATTGATTCAAAACTACGCTTCAATCTTCAATTGCAATCTAAATAATCGACACAATTCCAATATCTACAAGACGAGTAAATCCGCTTCCTAGGGTTCCTTAATCTAACCATACCACGAATACGCACAAAATCGCCTTGTAAGAAAGCTCTTCCCGAATCAAGGCACCAAAGCCAGTATAGGTAGATGTACTGACAGAGTATATTTCCTTCCTCGCCTCTTCCTCACTGAAAATCAAAAGAACGCGAAAAACCTAAAATCAACAGAGAAGAAAATGCACGCAAAAAACACACCGAGAAGTAATCCATTTACAATCCGTGTCGCAATATCTACCACTCAAAAGTGTGCATAGATATGAAAATATTATTACTCAACGAAAGAATACAGATTTAAGAATGAGGAAAAGAATTGGGATCGAATGTTCTATCTTCATTGATATTCACGACCTTTAAATAGGATACAAGATACTGAATAATATCTACCAAGAAAATATAAACTAACTAAATCCTGATAATAAAATAAAATATACTACTATTCAAATTCAACGGATTAAGATATCTAAGATATATTTCCTAACTAATATATTCTAGAAGATTACGAATATCATATATTCCATAACTAATTCAAACTAAAATAAGTTGCACTAAATTGTGACAGCCTCCCTTAGTGCAAGCTTATTTCTCAATAACTCCGAGAGCTTCTACGAAAAACTCCAAACTTCACTTTGGCAAGTGCCTTAGTAAATATGTCTGCAACTTGCTCATTAGTATGTATTTCCTGCAATTCAACATCCTGCGTTAACACGTTCTCTCGAACAAAATAATCTACGAAGAATTTCTTCCAGTTAGGCTTGCGTATGGACTTCTTAGGCACGCCACCACCTGAATAAGACACTGACACATCATGTTCAATGATTTCCTTCTTAATAAGTTCCACATCGCAGCGATTCAATTCTAATGAGAAAGAGTAATAATTCATCTCAACTTGTGCAGACTCAGCATACTCCATACACCGGTGAATTACATCACTGGTAGACTGCAAAAGCTCTTGATCTGCAGAAGCTTTATATCCTTGGTCAAGGTCCAAGTCATCCTTACTATGATCATCAAGGGCATGCTTGAGCTTTTGAGCAAGGGACTCATCTTCTTCAGCTACCCAACCATCATGCTCATCACAAGCACTGTCACCGTTGTCACTAGATGCATAGTCCTGACTTAAGAGGGTATCAAATCGATCATCCAAAAGCTGTCGAGTTCGTGGCTTATCAACATCATCCTCCACATGATCAACATCTGCATCCTCAAAAATGTCATCGCCAAAAGATTTATTATTAATAATATTCTGGCTTCCTGTCGCCTTCTCAGAATCCTTAGCCACACTAAACTTATTATCCATTGAACCATCCTCCCCTTCTTCACATAAATTTACCTGAACTACGAAATCCTCCTCCAAGTTCTCAACATCAGAACCAAATCGTGATAAATCATCATCATCAAGCAGTACAGCTATTTCTGGGTCAGACTGGGGCGGAGCATCAGTAGCCGAATCCTGCAAATTGGTAGTTTGATCTAAATTCTCCAAGATGAGAAAATCGTCAGCCTCAGAGGGGAGGTAAAGACCGTCAAGATCGTCAAACGTTAGCTCGACAACTTCATTTTCGTTGAATCTCAAATCCAAGGCCGTGGAGTAAACAGAAGGGTCATCAGGGACAATAGAATTGAAATCGGAGAAAAAAAGAGAGTCCAGATGCGAAATTTGGAGAGAATCAAACTCAGAAGCGTAAGTAGTGGAATTAGAATTTTGATCACCTGTAGAAACATCATCTTGATATACGGCTGAAGTCACGTTTGTTGGCTGGTCAAGAACCTCAGTGGTTAAGCAATATTCCCAAATTGGATCTGGAGAACTTTTATTTTCATGTACCGCATTTGCTTCTGATTCTTGCATCTTGACTCGACAATTTGGTTTAATATGGCCTGGCTTTCCGCAATGATCACACACCACTTTCGCCTGACAATCTCGTTTAAAGTGGCCTGGTTTTCCACACCTGTAACAAGCTTTAAATGGCTTCTTTGACGACTCGTCACTTCTGAATTGATTCTCATTGCTAGATGAAGGCCTTGAGTGAAAATTATGTCTCCTTTGATCTTTGACATACAACACACCTTCTAACTTTGGGGAAAACTCGTTGCTGCTAGTCATTTGCTTAATCAAGGCTTCCTGATTGGAAAGAAGATTCTCCAATTCAATTACCGTAGGTTGATTTGCCCACCCTTGTATTGAGGAAACAAAGGGCATAAACTCTTTTCGTAATCCACGAATAAGATAACGCCGTAATCGAGCCTCACTCACTGGCTCCTCAGCATCTAATTCTGAAATTTCAGAACACAGATTTTTCACTTTCAAAAAATATTCTTCAACAGAAAAATTACCTTGAGTTACCATAGCTAGTTCATTCTCTAGAAATTGCAGTCGAGCGGTATTTTTCTTAGTGAACAACTTTTGAAGTGTATCCCATACTTGCTTTGGTGACTTTAAATCACGAACATGATCAATATACTCCTTGCTAATCAAAGTCCGCAAGGTAAATAAGGCTTTTCCGCACTTGATCTTCCATTGTTGACGTAATTTTGCATTTTGTGGAGTATCGGCTGGAATTTCTGTGTCATCACCTTCAATTAAATCCCATAAATCTTGCCCTTGTAGATAAGCTTCCATGCATAACTTCCAATAACTATAGTTATTGCCAACCAGCTTTTCCATAGCTACACCCATAGAAGCACTCCCACTATTCATCTCGTTGAGTAATAATATTAAACCGTACCAACTTGGCTCTGATACCAACTGTCGCAATATCTACCACTCAAAAGTGTGCATAGATATGAAAATATTATTACTCAACGAAAGAATACAGATTTAAGAATGAGGAAAAGAATTGGGATCGAATGTTCTATCTTCATTGATATTCACGACCTTTAAATAGGATACAAGATACTGAATAATATCTACCAAGAAAATATAAACTAACTAAATCCTGATAATAAAATAAAATATACTACTATTCAAATTCAACTGATTACGATATCTAAAATATATTTCCTAACTAATATATTCTGGAAGATTACGAATATCATATATTCCATAACTAATTCAAACTAAAATAAGTTGCACTAAATTGTGACATCCTCCCTTAGTGCAAGCTTATTTCTCAATAACTCCGAGAGCTTCTACGAAAAACTTCAAACTTCACTTTGGCAAGTGCCTTAGTAAATATGTCTGCAACTTGCTCATTAGTATGTATTTCCTGCAATTCAACATCCTGCGTTAACACATTCTCTCGAACAAAATAATCTACGAAGAATTTCTTCCAGTTAGGCTTGCGTATGGACTTCTTAGGCACGCCACCACCTGAATAAGACACTGACACATCATGTTCAATGATTTCCTTCTTAATAAGTTCCACATCGCAGCGATTCAATTCTAATGAGAAAGAGTAATAATTCATCTCAACTTGTGCAGACTCAGCATACTCCATACACCGGTGAATTACATCACTGGTAGACTGCAAAAGCTCTTGATCTGCAGAAGCTTTATATCCTTGGTCAAGGTCCAAGTCATCCTTACTATGATCATCAAGGGCATGCTTGAGCTTTTGAGCAAGGGACTCATCTTCTTCAGCTACCCAACCATCATGCTCATCACAAGCACTGTCACCGTTGTCACTAGATGCATAGTCCTGACTTAAGAGGGTATCAAATCGATCATCCAAAAGCTGTCGAGTTCGTGGCTTATCAACATCATCCTCCACATGATCAACATCTGCATCCTCAAAAATGTCATCGCCAAAAGATTTATTATTAATAATATTCTGGCTTCCTGTCGCCTTCTCAGAATCCTTAGCCACACTAAACTTATTATCCATTGAACCATCCTCCCCTTCTTCACATAAATTTACCTGAACTACGAAATCCTCCTCCAAGTCCTCAACATCAGAACCAAATCGTGATAAATCATCATCATCAAGCAGTGCAGCTATTTCTGGGTCAGACTGGGGCGGAGCATCAGTAGCCGAATCCTGCAAATTGGTAGTTTGATCTAAATTCTCCAAGATGAGAAAATCGTCAGCCTCAGAGGGGAGGTAAAGACCGTCAAGATCGTCAAACGTTAGCTCGACAACTTCATTTTCGTCGAATCTCAAATCCAAGGCCGTGGAGTAAACAGAAGGGTCATCAGGGACAATAGAATTGAAATCGGAGAAAAAGAGAGAGTCCAGATGCGAAATTTGGAGAGAATCAAACTCAGAAGCGTAAGTAGTGGAATTAGAATTTTGATCACCTGTAGAAACATCATCTTGATATACGGCTGAAGTCACGTTTGTTGGCTGGTCAAGAACCTCAGTGGTTAAGCAATATTCCCAAATTGGATCTGGAGAACTTTTATTTTCATGTACCGCATTTGCTTCTGATTCTTGCATCTTGACTCGACAATTTGGTTTAATATGGCCTGGCTTTCCGCAATGATCACACACCACTTTCGCCTGACAATCTCGTTTAAAGTGGCCTGGTTTTCCACACCTGTAACAAGCTTTAAATGGCTTCTTTGACGACTCGTCACTTCTGAATTGATTCTCATTGCTAGATGAAGGCCTTGAGTGAAAATTCTGTCTCCTTTGATCTTTGACATACAACACACCTTCTAACTTTGGGGAAAACTCGTTGCTGCTAGTCATTTGCTTAATCAAGGCTTCCTGATTGGAAAGAAGATTCTCCAATTCAATTACCGTAGGTTGATTTGCCCACCCTTGTATTGAGGAAACAAAGGGCATAAACTCTTTTCGTAATCCACGAATAAGATAACGCCGTAATCGAGCCTCACTCACTGGCTCCTCAGCATCTAATTCTGAAATTTCAGAACATAGATTTTTCACTTTCAAAAAATATTCTTCAACAGAAAAATTACCTTGAGTTACCATAGCTAGTTCATTCTCTAGAAATTGCAGTCGAGCGGTATTTTTCTTAGTGAACAACTTTTGAAGTGTATCCCATACTTGCTTTGGTGACTTTAAATCACGAACATGATCAATATACTCCTTGCTAATCAAAGTTCGCAAGCTAAATAAGGCTTTTCCGCACTTGATCTTCCATTGTTGACGTAATTTTGCATTTTGTGGAGTATCGGCTGGAATTTCTGTGTCATCACCTTCAATTAAATCCCATAAATCTTGCCCTTGTAGATAAGCTTCCATGCATAACTTCCAATAACTATAGTTATTGCCAACCAGCTTTTCCATAGCTACACCCATAGAAGCACTCCCACTATTCATCTCGTTGAGTAATAATATTAAACCGTACCAACTTGGCTCTGATACCAACTGTCGCAATATCTACCACTCAAAAGTGTGCATAGATATGAAAATATTATTACTCAACGAAAGAATACAGATTTAAGAATGAGGAAAAGAATTGGGATCGAATGTTCTATCTTCATTGATATTCACGACCTTTAAATAGGATACAAGATACTGAATAATATCTACCAAGAAAATATAAACTAACTAAATCCTGATAATAAAATAAAATATACTACTATTCAAATTCAACGGATTAAGATATCTAAGATATATTTCCTAACTAATATATTCTAGAAGATTACGAATATCATATATTCCATAACTAATTCAAACTAAAATAAGTTGCACTAAATTGTGACAATCCGTTTTTAATCCGATGCCTTCCGACTACTGCTGCAAGAGTTTTGACATAAGAATTCACCATCTCCTCTTCCGTTGGCTTCTGTTCATTTGGAAACTCCATCACAATCAGCCTGTGCTCGTATTCGCAGCCATCAAGGAGCATCGTCTCTTTTGGAGGTCGATTGATCCAGTTGGGAGAAGGATCGTTGAGTGGGGAGCATCCGGACCCCGAAGTTCTAAATCGAACTGGAAGATTGAATGGATTAAGTAGTGATCAAACCTTCTCCCACCAAATATTGTATTTTATTATCAATTGACTTCCACGCACGTTTAATTTAAGTTACTTCAAAATAAATTCTCGATTTTCTAAAACCTTTTCTCTCCGAACATGACTTGAGGCTCGATTATATGCTTGATTTTTCGGTTTACTTATTTATTGAATTAGAACAAGCACACACAATCACTAGTCCACGGTTTAGAAAGTGCTATTGTGACATTGAGTAGAGCAAAAGTAAAACGCTTACGAATATCAATATGATAGACGTGTAAGATCTCTTAGTATAAAGTTACAGTGTTGCGTTGTATCTCATTACCATCGACATCTTTACATTCTAACTTAGCACGTTTACTTTAGTTCTCCCTTTATCGGGATTCAGTAAATCTTTTGCTAAGGTATCATATATACAAATTACATGGACTCAATACGTAAAATACCTTCTATATATTATTTATTAAAACGGTATGTAATTGCACTAGAGCATAACTTCCTCTTTTTAAGAATGCCCAACGACATTAGCTCGTCTCAGCTCAACGTCATACTACTTTGATCCTTGGCCACATGAGTACTATCAACCATGATTGGAAACTAACGTGAACCTGTAGCAAATTCTTGGTTCAACAAATTACATCTACACAAAAGTAAGTTAAACTAAATAAAAATAGTCGAAGTTTATCAATTTAAATATAGTTCAATTCAAGAAGAAAACGATTGACAGCTTCACGTATTTATGTATATTGCATATAAGTACTCGTATTTATATGTATTTACATTATGAGCACCTGTTCTAGACGAAAAAAGTGCTATATTGGATTTGCATATACCCAGGCAGGACTGTTATCGAGATTCCGCCGGAGGGTGAGACGACGGGACAGCGGTTCACGATCACCACCGGATTTTCTCTCATCTTCCACGGTGGTTGCTCCGCCGTACCCAACGACTTCGCGGTAGCCGCCACCTGGTCAGCTTGAGGAGCCTTAATTTCTCCATCTCTCAAAGACATAATTTCCAACAACAAGAAAGACAACGAAACTTGTTCTATTTCCTTACTTGGTTTTGGATTTGCTTTGGTGGTCCATTATATAGAGCGCTTGGAACTTGGAAGAAGCTTAATTTCCGACCATTTTTTTTTTCAATTCCGGACAATTTCCGGTCCCACAAATGGAACAATAACAGATTACGATTTCTTTTATCATTTTGTTATTCCGAGAATAAAATAATGTCTATCCCAATTTTTAGGTTTATGTCATTTTTGTTAAAAAAAAATATCTAATAAATTATTAAAATTTTTAATTTATTGAATATGACAAGGATGGGGCAGTTACAAGTGGAAAAATTAAGGAACCTTGCCTTTAAATATTATATGTTTTTATGTATTGTTATCAGCTTCACAATTTTAAAAATGTCTTCCAGAGACGTTTCCACACTTTTATAAGAAATTCTTAGTTTCCCTCTCCAATCGATATGGGATCTCACAATCCATTCCCTTGAATGTCTAGCATCCTTGCTGGCACGCCGTCGATATTTAGCTCTGATACCATTTATAACGACTTGCTTTTCAAGGGACTCGAGCTACGGACTGTTATACACTAACGAGGAAATAAGTAAAAATGCATAACAAAATTTGCAAAATTTAAGGATCTATGGGGTGCTATAAAAGTTTAGAACCTATTAAACATTTTAACATAACCTGAAAGAAAAGAAGCTAAAACGGGTTCCTTTTTCGTCTCTTGCGTTTCTCATCAAACAAATAGAAAAAATAATTATATTGAAAACGTTCTTAACCTATCAAACCCTTCCTTTATAGAGCGCTCCAAGATCTGAATCTACTTCGGAGTGAGTCTCTCGTAGAAGCAAGTGAAGGGGGTACGAGGAACAAATCAGGTTTTTTTTTATTAGTTTAATAACAATGGAGTTAAAATAGTAATCTTAAAAAGAGTATAAATATAAATATTTCTACGGAATCTCCGAATCCTAATCTCAAAATTTTGAAAATGTTGATTTATTGTCACGCAACAATACAAAAGCAAAGATACTATGATTTGCAAATAAAAGTAGAGGAAGTGTCAACATGGAATCTACTAGACGTTGGTTTTATTCTTATATCTTATATACTTTTCGAATATTTTATGGAAATAATTTTGGTGTCTCAACTATTCAGCTTTGGTTGGGTCGTAATCATTTGCCTCATTTGTTCCCCTTTATCTAAATTTAAGTTAGTCATAGACGTGTGTTTGATGTGTAACGGCCGAAGTCTATCGCACCTTTACAAGAAATGTTTCATTCCACTCTCCAATCGATGTGAGATTTCACAATCTACTCCTTTAAAGATCCAGCGTCCTCGTTATTACACCGCTCGATGTCTGACTCTGATACCATTTATAACTGCCCAAGGCCACTGCTTGTCTTTTTTTCACTTTCCGTTTCCCCTCAAAATTTTAAAAATACTTATAGTGTGAAGTTTACACACCCTTGTGAGGAATGTTTTGTTTCCGTACCCAACTGATGTGGGATCTTGGTTAGGTTAGGTTGTAAGTGTATTTAAGTTGCATTAAAAAAGAATCTTACCGATCCTACGCATAAATCATTTCAAAAATACTAATTTTAATTTTAATTATTTTTACACATTGCCGATAAAATTTTAATTTTTTTTTTTTTTATAAAAGTTAAAACGTATTTATAATTTTATGCATATATTTTAGATATAGTATTAAAAGGTATTTTTTATTTTTTATTTTTAATGGAAGGATATTAATTAAATTTTTTAAAATTTTTGAGAGGATTTTTTAAATATTATTGAAAGTTTTAGATGTACTTTTACCTCCCAAACCTAAAAAATAACTCAAAAACATAAAATCCCACCAATTTCTCGGGAACAGAAATAACCACCATTCAAATTACGTGTCATTTTTACCTCCCATTTAGGAACAGAATTAGTTACCATTGAAATTACTTTCTAATTTTACCTCACTCTCCTCCCTTTAAATTCACCTTTCACCCCCTCATCCAAATCAGAGCACAGGGGCAAATCAATCTTCCTTCTACATTAACCCCCGCCAGCTCTGATAAAAAATAAAATAAAATAAAAAAAACCCAAAAAAAAAATAATATTATTTTTATCCAATAATGTCGAATGGATTTGACGCCGAAGGTGACAACGAGAAAAAGAAAATGGCCTTAGTAGGCGTCTCTTCTCTGTTCCTCGTGGCCATGGTCGTTGCCGTTACCGTTGGCGTTAACAACTCCTCTCACAAAGGTGAAGGTCTCGGCAACGGTCATGGTGACGGAGCCGGAGAAATTTCTTCATCGACAAAAGCAATTCAAACTATTTGTCGGCCAACCGATTACAAAGAAACATGCGAGGAGAGTTTAATGTCTGAAGGCAGTAACACAACTGACCCTAGAGAGCTTGTAAAAATCGGCTTCAAAGTTTGCATGGACCAACTTAACTCGGCGATTAGAAATTCCACCACGCTTCAAGCATTAGCCAAAGAACCAAGAGCCAACCAAGCCCTTCAGAATTGTCGCGAGCTTCTAGAATATGCTATCGACGATATAACCGATTCATTCAACCGAATCGGCACCTTTCAAATGGCCAAACTCGACAAATTCGTCGAGGATTTGTCTGTCTGGTTAAGTGGGGCCCTTACTTATGAACAAACATGTTTGGATGGTTTTGAAAACACCACCGGTGATGCCGGGGAACAAATGAAGAAGTTTTTAAAGTCAGCTCAAGAAATGACAAGTAACGGTCTTGCAATTGTAACTGAACTGAAGAACATGTTGGGATCGTTGCAAGGATCCAAGGCCGGGCGTCGGTTGTTGGCCGGCGATGAAGTGCCGTCGTGGGTTAGCGACGAAAAGAGGCGGCTGATGCAGGTGCCTACGGCAGCGATCACACCGAATGTGGTGGTGGCGCAAGACGGAAGTGGAAAATATAAGACGATTAATGAAGCGTTGGTTGAGGTACTGAAGAAGAGCAATATAACCTTTGTGATTTACGTTAAGGCTGGAATTTATAAGGAAACTGTTCTTATTCCTAAGGCTATGACTCATGTTACAATGTACGGTGATGGCCCGACCAAAACCGTCGTGTCTGGTAGTTTGAATTTCGTCGACGGCATTCAAACCTTCAAGACAGCAACATTTGGTAAGTCAATAAAAGTCTTAATTTTGTTTATATTAAAAAATATTATCTTTTCTTTTAATGTTGTTTTTGTCGCATTTAATTAGCCGTTGTCGGAGCCAATTTCTTCTGTCGAGACATGGGGTTCGAGAATACCGCTGGTGCGACGAAACATCAAGCCGTGGCGCTTCGAGTCCAATCTGACAGATCAATTTTCTTCAACTGTCATATGGACGGCCACCAAGATACTCTCTACGCCCAAACTCACCGTCAATTTTACCGTGACTGCAAAGTCAGCGGCACCATTGACTTTGTTTTTGGGAACTCAGCCGCCGTCTTCCAAAACTGCAATTTGGTGGTGCGTAAGCCATTGGCTAACCAACAATGCATTGTCACGGCTCAAGGCCGGCTCGAGAACCGCGAACCGACAGGTCTTGTTTTCCAAAACTGCCATTTCATGGGCGACCCGGCTTACTTGCCATTCAAAGCCGTGAACAAAGCCTACTTGGGCCGTCCCTGGAAGCAATTTTCACGAACCATAATTATGGGTTCTGAAATTGACGATTTAATTCAGCCTGAGGGATGGCTGCCGTGGATGGGCGATTTTGGGCTGAACACATTGTTCTACGCCGAGTTTCAGAACAAAGGACCGGGAGCTGACCTGACCAATAGAGTGAAGTGGCAAGGAATTAAAACTCTTACGCCGCAACAGGCCGCCGATTTCACTCCCAAGATTTTTATCGACGGCGATGATTGGATTTTGAACACGGGAGTTCCGTACTCTCCGGGAATGATGTGATAAGGGAACCAACATGGCTGATTCTGCCACTTCAGCATTTAAATCTGATTAAATGTAACCGTTGCAAATCGGATCCGACAAATAAATTGAATTGTTTTTCACATTTTCTTGCCTCTCTATTTTTGCTTAATTTTATTCATTAAAAAAAAATTAAAAATACAAAAGAAAACAATATAAAAAGTAATTACAATAATCCTTTAATTCACTATTTTAATTAATAAAAAATGTATAAAAACAGATATTTACAACAACCAAACGTGTTCCACCACAGGACCGTTATCTTTCTGAACCCACCGCCTCCGTTTCCTCCTCAAATCCCGTTCCGTCGTATCTCCTTCACTAAATTCTCCGTTGCCCTCGAGGCCCGTGTTCCGACACGTCGTCCACCTCAACCAGATTACCACGATCGGGTTCTTCCACAACTATCTCGACCGGGTTAGTAGAAGATTCGGGTTCGGATTTTACCTCGGATCGACAAAGCGGGCAGGTCACGTGCGAATAAAACCACATATCAATACACCCCACGTGAAAGCTGTGATTACATTTGGGGATAACCCGCCCGGTTTCGTTCTCTTCGAACTCAGATAAACAAACCGCGCAATAAATCGGATCCGAGTCGGGTTTCGCCGAGTGAACGAATAGAGGCAAGGATTTGACAACCAACTGCGGCAAACCACGTGGCGGAGCGGCAGTACGTGGCTCAGCCGTGAAAACAAAATGCGGACGAGGGCGACGGCGGGGTCGAGATGGCCGGCGGCTGGGGGAGAAGAGGTACAATCGAACGTAGAGATGAAAACAAATCATGAGAATAACGACGAACAACAGTACAATAACTACGCGGAGTATAATTCCGCTGCTGAGAGTGTAGGGCTTGTCTGACGGCGGAGAGAAGAAGCCGTCGTCGTCATCAGACGCGGCGGCGGTGGCCATTAAACGGCGGCGTTGTTAATTTCAAAGGGGAAATTGGGAGAGAAAGGGAGAAAGGAAATTAGAGAAAAAGACAAGGAACAATAAATTTGGTGGAAAGACAAAGAAAAATGGAAGGAAACTACGTGGGGATATCTCTTGTGTTTGGTCGTCTCTATAGGTCAAGAGGATTAGAACTGCTCTTTTTAATTATTTATCTCTGGCCCCATTTATTATTTTTCTTTAAAATAATTGCAATAATTATTTTACTCATATATCTAATATTAATCTTTTTTCTAAAAAAAAAAAAAGTTCATTGCTAAAATTAAAATTTTAATCCAAAAAATTGCCTAAAATGTTTGATATTCAAATTTTTTATATTTTTAATTTTCAGGTTGAATTTGAGTAAAAATAAATATTTATTTTTTACAATAATAAATTGGTTGAATTATGATTATAATAATGTTATTATTATTATTTTTGATACGCTAAATTAGGACGAGACGGGTAAAAAGTGGAGCTTTCCAATGGGCCACTTATATGGGCCGTGGGTTTCACTTTCTGGGCCCATTTGCCTTGTCCAAAATTTTCGATGTCTTTGACCAATCACGCGCCTTTCCTCGACACCGTGATCCTCTCTGATATGAAAATGACTAATTCCGTTTGGATTAACGTTACAACTCCTTAATTCTTACAAAAAAAAAAAAAAAAAAAAAAGCATTTTAATAAATTAATTGTATTGGATAATTTTTTGAAAAAATATAATATTAATTTGAATTCCTACCAAAATTAAGGTGGGTTTTCAACTGGGCCTGTTTTGTCGGCCCATGAAGTTGAAATAGTATTAAAAGGGGAGAGATGGATAAGCTGGGGAGGGTCTCGTGGGAATGATGATTAAAATAAATAATGGGAAGAGAAATAATTTAATTTAATGTTTTTATTTATGAAAAAAGAAAAAAAAAAAGGGCTATAAAGGAATTCCTCTGAATGGCCTTTTTCAAATTCCCATTAAAACCCTCCACTACTGACTTGATCTCTTCACCTTCCCCCAAAAGAAAATGTCTTCCAAATCCCCTGTTTTTCCCTTCCCTGAACCTCAACACTTCAGCGACTATGGCTTCGATCCTCAACTCGACTATTTTCAGGTTCTTTTTTTCTTCATTTAAAAAGGATTATTAATTTTTCTATTTATTCATTCAAATGGGTTTTTTTTTATTTTTATTTTTATTTATATATTTAGGTTTTGGAAGAAGCAAGGAAACACAGACGCGAGGGTTCGAGATCCATTGACTCCATTCACTTCAAGCTCCAAAAGCCTATTTCCAAAGACGATTCTATCAAAACCAAGAAGAAAAAACGGTGGTGGAAAAACGCTCTTCTCTTCTTCAAATGGAAATGGGTTCACCACCAAAACGACGCTGTTTTCACCCACCACCACGACGTTCACCAAGCCAGAGCACGAGCTTTCCGCGCCTCTATCTCCGGTCCGGTTTACGTAACTGAAAGCCGTAGCGGTTCCAACACGCCGTTACGTTCCACCACCCGACCGACATCCGGTCCACTCGCTGGAACGCTAACGCCGACGAGAAAATCCGACATCCAAATTCCGTATCTCAGCCTCCGAGAACTGAACATGGAGCAACAACAATACAGAAACTCCACGTCAGCAGCCATGCCCATTTACTTAGTCACTTGAATAAAACATTAAACTAACCCTGTTTTTCAGGGTTGTCGATTTCGATTAAGATTATTAAAGGCAAGCAAAGTACTCTGTAAAGGGTGTTTTTTTTTTTTTCTTTTTTTTTTTTGCTGGGTT
>NW_019268576.1:303130-308903 GCF_002738365.1 Cucurbita moschata
TTTGATTTTTTTTTTTTTAATTACAATTTTTTTTTTTTTTTTAAAGTTTGCAATATAATTTTATGGTATAAAAGTACGTTTACTTTTCTGATTAACGGCTCAATTAACTGTCGGTTGGAATAGTTTTATTTCACAAGATCCGTTGGAGGATTTCCGAGTACCTTCTCATTTAATTTTCTTCTACCCGAATCGAACGGTTCAGAATGGATCTTACCTTTCGTCATTTGCCACGCGTCAAGATCTCAAGCTTCCTGGTGTGGGCCTAGCCAGTACGCTCTTAATGGGCCAGTGGGAAGAATTGGGCCCATGGAAACCAAACGGTTGCAACGGCAAGTGCGAGGGATTTGGTCGAAATTGGAAAACGACAAATCGGAACAAACACAGAAGGTGATGCGTGCAAAGAGGAAGTTGCGTGTTCAACGGCTCTCTTGATGAGAAACGATGCGTCGGTTTTCGAAACTGCTGGCGGCTGACGTCGATGCATCAGTTAGTCATGTGCCCGCCGCTCCGGGTATTGTCCGCTCGTATTCCCTGCAAACCACGTTCTTTCATAGTCTCCCTCCCTTTTTTCCTTTCTTTTTCTTAGCAAAAAAAATAATAAAATAAAATAAAATAAAAATTAATACTTCTATTTTCAAGTTGTATTAATTAAATTTTTTTAAAATTTTAAATTAATCAACATTAAAATGTGTAGCATTTCTTTAAATATCATCCTTTTCGAGGATTTTTGTACGATAAGTCGATTAAATTACTGACAAAAATAATTTAATAAGATCAAAATCTAACCTAATCTTTTACTTTTTATAAATGAATTGTGTAGTCCTATATATATATATATATATACTTTAGTTATTTAACAATATCTTATTTATTCACGTAGATCTCATAATAATAATTAAAATCTTATAAAATTTATAAATATTTAGGCGTCATAATATATTCATATTTTTCGCCTATTAACTAAATAACAAAATAAAAATTTCAACCCACAAACATAACTAAAATTCTTCGATTAGAATTGGGTAATACAAATTGTTCGGTAGGGTGAACAATGCCAATAAAATATTATAATATTTATAAAAAGTTTATTTAAATCTCCACTTAAAGTTAGGGTTAAAATCAAAGGAATAATTTATTTTATTGACTTTCTGAAATAAAATTATCCAAGTGGTTGAAAAAAGGAAAATAAAATTCACCGGGAGTAAAAGAGATTCGAACCTAAAAAGGAAGGATTTCACTTGAATCTGAGCAAAGTAACTTTAAATATATTCCGTCTTAAAAGGAATGACGTGGCATTGTCAGAATGGAG
Source organism: Cucurbita moschata (assembly GCF_002738365.1). Lineage (NCBI taxonomy): Eukaryota > Viridiplantae > Streptophyta > Magnoliopsida > Cucurbitales > Cucurbitaceae > Cucurbita > Cucurbita moschata. The sequence continues at coordinate 304,440 of NW_019268576.1, forward strand.
ATTCGCACGCGGCTGCCCAATCTCCACCGTTAAACTCGCCTGCAAGATTTATGTACAGTTATTTCATTTCTTCCTTTTTCAAATTGTTGGGCTGTTATGGGCCGCGAATCCATATAGGCCCATTAATCAATTTTCATTTATTATTATTTATTAAATATTTATTTTTATTATTATTAAAACAAAAGCATATACATAATTATTTTTTATTATTTATTCTCTAATAAATATTAATTTTAATTTATAATTTTTAAAAGTAAATATAAAAATTAAGTTTAAGATATTAATTAAATGCTCGAAAATAAATAAAAACATGGTTTTGGAATTAATTTTTTATTTTTATTAAAAACAAAAATTTAAATAAACCTTTCAAACAATTCAAGTCAAGTTAACCAACCAAATTTATGGTTGGGTTAGATTGGGTTTAATTCTTTATTTATTAAATTTTATAAAATAATTTATAAGAAATTAAAAAAAAAAATTGGAGATACTATTGGAGTCTTATGAATGTGATAAAAGGGAAAAAGTGGATTATAATATGAAATAAATTATCACCAAATATATAAAGTAAAAAAAGGCGACAATAATCGTCCAATAATTAACCAAATTATTTATCCTTTACATAATTTGCTCCGAAAAGAAAAAACAAATGATTGGATCCGACATTTCAAGAAAAAGAAAAAAACAAATGATTGGGCCGACACTTATTCAGCAGGTGTTCAAATCCCGAAATTTGGGCTTCTCAAAGCCTTTCGGCCCAAATGTATTGGGCCTTCACAATTCGGCCTCTAGTCACCACTCACGGGCCCACACACAATATTTTAGGAGGATTCAAAAATCTTAGTTTAAAGCTTTTATTTTTTTTAGCTCGACAGTATTGCGTTCGACACAAATTTTGTGTAAAATACTCCCATTTTTATTAAAATAATTATAAAAAGATTACAATATTCAAAAAATACCTAAATATTTATTTATAAAATAATTAAATTATTTTAAAAAATACTTTAATTCCCTTGTTAATATATAGACATCGAACTCATACAATTATTAGATTTGACTCGGTTGAACTAGTGGTGATCTTTTAACATTTTGGAGGTTGAGATCGAACTGTAGACATCTGTTTATGGTGGTACATATATAATTTACTAAACTATACTCGAAAGTTACTCAATTTGGTGAGTTTCGTATTTTTTGTATTTATAAAATATATATATATATATATATATATATTCATCAAATCGTTATTAGGGAATAGTCACATCACGGCAAACACGTTGAATAAATTTTTAATGTAAAACTAAAACATGTTGCAAATCAATTTTGATACGATTCATTTTAGAGCGTAATAATATGACTTATAAAATAGACAAATTTCGGACGTAACTCATATGTAGAAAAACAAGTAGATAAGACGATAATACAATTTTAGGTCAAAACTTTAACGAGAATAGAAAGAAAAATAAACAGGTGCCAAACATGTCCCGAAACCAAAAGTTGGATCTAATCAAAATCGGTATATATAGACAACCTAACCTTACAAGAAAAGAAAGAATTCCAAACTCAAAACCAAGCGAAGAAAAAGATTATTATAAATATAGGGAATAACTTTAGAGTGACAAAATGTGGACGGTCCAAAATGTACATTAAATTAGGCCACGATGTTGATTACAAGTGATCTCGAAAGTTTTAAAAACTAAATTAATCAAAAGTACGACATAAGTACTTGACAAGTCCAGCATCGGTAAAAATTAAAGTTCGACGAAAATATGTTAAAATTTAATAGCTAAAACAATTGTAAACATAGGGATTGCGGTATCAACTGCTAAGACAATCCCGAACCTATGATATCAAACCATCTTAACATTTACAAGTTTAAAGAACGTTCTGAAACATTTTTCAAATATATTATATACTTTTTGTTCTCAAAGAATTATGTAACGAGATCATAAAAAAAATTATCGTAAAAATCTCACGGTAATCAAAAGTATGTACCTAAAGTAGTTGAATTATGTTTCCGCGGACACGCTACCTTTATCCATAACCTCAATCTTAGGATCTTCCAAAATCCAACATATATATATATATATATATATATATATATATATATATATATATATATATATATATATATATATATATATATATATATATTTTAAATTTAATAAAAAAACTAGTGGGTTGGGTGAATTATTTATATATTTATGAAAAATATATAGAATATTAATTACCGAAATGATAATTCTGTTGATACATATTTAAATTTATTAAGTTAAAAAAAATAAAATTATAAAAAATAATAATAAAAAAAAAGAATTAAATTCAAGTGGTTTGATTGCTTTAATGGAAAGGAAAGTGAAGGAAGAAGAGAGCCTAAATTTAGGTTAACGTCAATTCAATCACATGCTTCTGTGCCCTCAAAAGATCCTTTTTTCACATGCCCCCGTTTTTTTTACGGGTTTTTTTAAATTTAATTAAATTTAATTTTTTTAATAATTAATTCGCTAGCCTGTAATATTTTTTTAGTTTATTTTATTTTATTAGTTTTAATGATAAATTTGGATGGTACGATATAATATTAAAATTTGTGGGTCACTTGTGAATTAAAAATGCATTTTAACATAATTAATAATGTAAGGATATTTTCTAATTTTAAAAGAATATTATAATTATATTATTTGAATGAAATTGGGCATAAAATAAAATTGATTGTATGGGATGAATGCATGAGAATGAAGGAAAAAGAAATTGAGAAAGGGTTGTACCTTGTTTACCTTGAGAGTGGGTGTAGGCCTCCATGGTCGGACCACTATGAACCATACACTTATCTTCTTATTTTTCCTTCTTTACTGCTATTCTTCTTTACCATTTTCAGCATTCTTTGTTTTCATGTGCGTGGAAGAAAAAGTGAATGGAAGAATCGACTTTCTTTGAAGTCACGTAGCCTAAATCTTGTCCTGTCCTAATATAGAACGGGTTTGTCAGGAAGGAGTTTCTACACCCTTGTAGAGAATGAGGGATCTCAACGCATTTGTCAGGGAGAAAATGCCACACCCTTATAAGGAACGGAGATTTCACCATCCACCCTCTTGAGGACCCAACTGTTAGGAATCACGACTCTCCACAATGGTATGATATTGTCCACTTTGAGCATAAGCTCTCATGGCTTTGCTTTGGGCTTCCCCAAAAGGCCTCATACCAATGAAGATAGTATTCCTCACTTATAAACCCATGATCTTCCACTAAATTAACCAATGTGGGACACTCCCAATCCCAATAATCCTCAACACCAACGTCCTCACTGGCACAGCTCTTGGTGTCTAGCACTGATATTGTAGCAGCCCAAGTCCACTGCTAGCAAATATTACAAATCCACTCCCTTGGCCTTGGAGTCCAACGTCCTTGCTGGCACACCGCTCGGCGTTCTGTTCTAATACTATTTGTGATAGGTCAAGCTCACTGTTAGCATATATTATCCTTTTTGGGCTTCTTCTCAAGGTTTTTAAAATGCATCTGTTAGGGAGAAGTTTCCACACTCTGTAAAAAATTAGGGATCTCACAATCCACTCCCTGTGAGGCTCATTATGCCCTAATATAGAAGGTGTCATACCCTTATAAGGAATGGAGATTTCACAGTCCACCCTCTTGGGAGCCCAACGTCCTTGCTGGCACACCGCCTGGTGTCTAGCTCTGATATTGTAACAGCCCAAGTCCTAACAAATATTACTTTCCAAGAGAAGTTTTCACACCGTTATAAAGGAATGCTTCGTTTCCCTCTCCAACCGATGTGGGATCTCACAATCCACCTCTCTTGGCTTTGGGGGTCCAACGTTCTCACTGGCACACCGCCCAGTGTTCTGCTCTGATACCATTTGTAACATGTCAACCTCATTGTTAGCATATATTGTCCTTTTTGGGCTTCTTCTCAACGTTTTTAAATGATCTGTTTAGGGAAAAGTTTCCACACTCTTATAAGAAATGTTTCGTTCTCGATAATTTCTTGTTGAAGTAAGTAAGGGATACAATGTGAAGTAAAAGTATGTTAATTAATATAAAAAAAAAAACAATGTGATAGTCAAAAGCTAAAGGCATGACAATCTTCCCTATTTTTATTTAGTAAGTGGGAAGGAAGAGGAAGACCAAGCAATATGGACAATCTTTTATGTTTCTCCAAAATTTCAAAATTTCCCACTTTAGGGCTTCAAATTTGAAAGAATTAAGAATGTTGACTAAACACACATCAACAAAGAGAGGAATATTTAATTCAGTGCAATATCTAGTTACAAAAGCGTCCAATTCATGGCCCCCATCAACGATTATTACCCCCTAATATCTACAAAATCTTTTGAATAATCAACTTCGTTTTTTACTATCACAATGTCGACCTATAAAAACAACTCTTCTTCGTATCTATTTTGTCACGCTTTCTTTGAAAAGTAGGATGCTTAAGCGTTTGAGTGAATGATTGTG